>NC_063256.1:1818181-2121212 GCF_019578655.1 Ricinus communis | reverse complement strand
ATTCGACAGCATTAGTCTACTGAAACTGGTTGCATGTTCTCAGCTTCTTGCCTCAGTTCTTGGAACAGAACAGATGACAGATATCGTTCCCCGAAACTTGGATGAACAGTCTGAAAATCAGAACAGCAAATCATTGGCCGTTGTCGACTTTAAGAAAGAAACTTGAATAATTTAGTTTCACAGTTTAAAAGAATTGGGGTATATGTTGTTCTTACCACAATGAGTTTGCCTTTGTTTTCTGGCATTCTAGCAAGTCTAAGTGCGGCAACTGTGTTGGCTCCTGATGATATTCCCACCTACAACCAGAATATTGAAACAATATTAAGGCAGCAACGAAGAGCTTTCCACTTCTCGTTTCTTTAAACCAGATTCAAGCATGGATAACTATAAGGTCGAGAATTAAAAAACTTAAGCTGAAGCTCGTAGAATTGCAATTCACATCCTAATTTTACGTAGACTGTATTTAACCAAGTGTCATAGGTGTTTCTCAAAAGAGAAGCCCAAAAAGAGCACATAGCATTGGCCTGCTCAGCTCACTTAACAATAAGTAATTTCAAGAACTGAGCACAACCAGATATTATTACCATAAGCCCCTCTTCCAGTGCCAATCTCCGAGCCATATTTACTGCATCCTCACTACTAACCTGCCATTTAAGCATTTCATAGTCAGTTTGGTATGTTAGATTTCAAACACCAAAAAAATCCTTTTAAGCATTTTTTTTTTTTTTGGTTAATACTTACCTCAAGAACTTTTTCCATTAAATCCATGTCCAAGATGTCTGGTTTAAATCCAACCCCATTTCCAGTAATTTGATGAGGACCTATTTCAATGAACACATCATCAAACACAGTAAATTCTCCAAGTGTCCAATCATTAATAGGAATAGTAATGCCTTAACATAAGCTTAGGGAATTCAAAACAAGGAACATTGTATATACATATAGAATAAATTCTTACCTGGTTTTCCACCATTCAGGACATTACTTTCAGCAGGCTCCACTCCATATATCTACCATAATAGAAACCAATTTTCAACATTATGTAACAAATAAAACCCTATATCTACCAGGCCATGATAGTATTGCAGAGAAATCAATAAAAAAAATACCTTGACATTAGGATTTTTTGATTTAAGGTACTGCCCAACTCCAGATACTGTTCCTCCACTGCCTATTCCCATAACAAAGATGTCAACTTGACCAAGTGTATCCTCCCATATTTCAGGACCTGTAGTTTCAAAATGAATCTGTATTTTTTCACCTAAAGGTCAGATAGCAATTTAAATCTTTTGCAACGATCATTTTTCTAATTAGATCTATCATAGTCTGATTAATGCTAATTTGCGTTAAAAATTAAGGGATAAAATGGATCATGTACCTTAGTATTGGCAGGATTTGAGAATTGTTGCAGCATGAAAGCATCTGGTGTCGATTCCAGAAGTTCATAGGCCTTTTTAACTGTTCCACCCATTCCTTTGGTGGGATCAGTGAGAATAAGGTCAGCTCCAAATGCTCTCATACACACCCTTCTCTCCAAGCTTGTGTAAGAGGGCATAGTTAGAACCATCTTGTACCCTTTCATGGCTGCCATAAATGCCATGCTAATCCCCATATTACCAGATGTTGGCTCTATCAAAGTTGTCTAAGAAAACAATAAAACCAGGGTCAGAGAAACAAAGGAGTTTCTTAAAGACAAATCTGGAGGATTTGAAAGAAAATATTTTGGGCCAACCTTCCCAGGAGAGATTAAATTCTTCTGTTCTGCATCAGTGATCATTGCAAATGCTGGTCTATACCAAGGAATTTTTTTTTATCATTTTTATCAGATGATTTTAACTATAGAAATAGTTTGAATTCTACAAAAAGGAAGGCAATTTATAACCAAGTTAGTACCTGTCTTTGATGCTGGAAGTTGGTTGAAACATTTCTTGCTTGACAGCTACATAACCTCCACATCCTTCAGTCACTTTATTAAGATACACAATGGGAGTTTTCCCGATAAGCTGAGACATAGAAAACAGAAGAAGAACATAAGATTCAAGGAAATCTGTAACAAGAAGATTCCAGCAGAGTTCTTCAACAAATTAAAGAAAATAATAATTTCTGCATGCAAACGGGTTAAGGCAAAATCCAATTTAGTTTATTTGCAAAATCAAGAAGCAGGTTTGCTTGTTATGATGCAAAAGTATAGCTTCGTCTGAAATGATAAAAATTAAAAGGATACCCAAATAAGAACAATAAAGAGGACAACAAGAAAGACAGGATAGAGAAAAGGGTTGGATTGAAGTAGAGAAATGATGAAGGGAAAGAAGGAGGCAGTTACTTGAGCAACTTCAGTCTTGATCTTAGTGGCAGGAAGGTTCTTGGCAAGAGCAGCCTCGGTGGAGAAGGAAGCAAGACTGTTGCATGTTAAAGATCTTTTCTTCAAGAAGCTCCTTAAAGCAGCCATTAATGGCGAAGTAAGAGATCCTCTTTCTCACACCCAGAGTGACACGCTATACAAAAAGCCTAGCAGTGGATGACAGACACAGAGTCACAAATGCGTAACAAGGTAGTGGTAGGATGTCCTTTAAATAACGTTATCATTCTTGAGTAAAAAAGACAAGACAATAATTGAGGGAGGAGCAGCCGTCTGCGCTCTAATTTGGTGGATTCCTCCACTTAGTGTAGTTTTAAAAGATAAAATATGAGTAAATTATTTAATATTAATATATAAAATTCTATATATTATATATTCTTTTCTAATTATAATTTATACTGTTAAATAAAATATTTTTGAAAAGAATTTATCTAGAAACTCTTTGATGACACATTATGATATTTACTAAGCTTAACCTTTTTTTCTAGGATTTAATCTTAACCTTAGATGTAAAATATTTATCAATGTGAGAGAAATTTAAAAAAAAAAAAAAAGGTTTTAGTTTTCTTTTGTTTTTTGTTCAACCCTCCCAATGGGTCCTCAGCAAAGGGCAAGTTGGAGCGGCTGAAAATGAAGTTGAGAAGGTAACTACCTAAGCTATAACCAATTCCTCAATGTGAAGGCGATTAAAATATGTCTCACACAATATTGTGGCTCAGGCCCTACTCATTTCTCAAGTTCTAATGGCAACAACTTCTTTCACTAAAATTTAAACATTTGAGTTTGATTACATAGTGTTTGAGGTATTTATTTTTTCTATAACACTATTTGGGTTATATTTTGATTCTATCTCTTCTATTATTAAATTTTAAGATTAGTGTTGAGATAGAATCAAGCTAACTATAACTTTATAAATATTCCGGCAAACATTGTTACAGTTGATCTTTTCTTTTTTTATTTTTCTAAATTAAAAAAAAAAAATTGTTTCTGATAAAAAAAAAACTATATGGATATTTGAGAGAAAAAATGTTTATGGGAGTCCTCTTTCTTTCACAAAGTATTCAGCTAGATATTTAATTTAGTGAGAAATTGATAAATAAAAAATATAAATAAATAAATAATATATTTATATATATATATAATATATAATGACCGGTCATTTTATCTTTTTAATTTTAATAGAAATTATATAATCATTCAAGCTCGTCTAAACCCTAAAATGCATGTAAATATACTCTCTGTAGTGAGTGATAGGTTAAGAAAATGCTGACCGGATATTATAATTGGTAAATATATAGAAAGAATAAATAATTTTTTTTAATCAGGTATTTTTTATTTTTTTCCTTTTTGTTTGTATAAGTTGATTTATGCTTATTATGATTTTTCTTTTCTTTCTTCTTCCTCTTTAATATCAAGAAGCCTTTTCCTCCGGGTTGGGAGCAAATTTGATAAGTTGCTAGTCGTCATGGGAAAGAAAGGCAGAAATAAGAAAGAGATTCATTTGCAATTCCTTATCCAAGTAGTTGGTTAAGATCTGAAAGTGGAGATTATCAAATGAAGCTATGTCGCTGTCAATGTTCAATTCAATTCAGAACCGATTTGCGCTTCTAAATTGCAATTGCAGGCACCACATATCAACCTATTTCCTTTTTCCTTCATTAATGGAAACTAGTCAAATGGGCTTTGTTTCCAAACTTTTCTTTTGTGTTTCTGAAGGTAACTAATTTGCTTTTGATTACATTCTTTTATCAAGAAACAGCCATCAAAAGGCAAGGACTAGAGGAATCCATGAATGAGTTGAAACTTATTGCCAATCTCCAACATGAGTATATGGTTAGGAAAAGATACTTATATACGAGTACATGGCGCCAACCAACGAAAGCTTGGGACTTCAAATCTACTCATGAAAATGGGTTTAAACAGAATATCTTGGAAAGAAAACTCACAAGACAGAGAGATGGTTTCTTTTAAGTTTGTCTGTTGTCTTCACCAATGTTAATTCAGTACCAAAAACCGAAATAAATAAATAAAGACATAAAGAGGGCAAAATGATTAAAGTTGGGAAAGTACAGGGGCCACACACATGGCATTTGGGGAGGCATAATGAGATGCCAATTGTCAAATCCATGTATTTGACAACAATAGGAAAAAAATAGGAGGAAAAGATTATAAAAGGAGATAATACCAAATAAGATAATTGATGAATTTAAAATCTATTTTTTTTCTTTGTGGAGACAAAAATAAGATTATAAATACTTTTAAATTGTAATAATCATTGAAAGATAAAAAAATGATTATTACAATTTACCACTACTCCTTACATTTGACTGGAAAATGATTTACCGGAAGAAGACTTAGACTCGCAAGACAGATAATAATTCAAGTTTTTATTATATTTATACTCTTAATAGATAATTATTTTATATTTAAAAATCCACTTTTATATTTTTTAGATCTAATAGATAAATAACTTAAATAAGAGATAAATTGCTTTTTATATAGTATTAATTATACTCTAGCATTTTGTCTATTGATTTTGATTAAAAATATGATATTTTTGTATCGTATTTTATTTGTTAGTTATCTAAAAGAGTGAATGCAGTGATTAGGTAAAGTGTATTCATGGAATCAAATTGCTGGCTTTCATGGAATACTTATTTAGTAGAGGCAACGGATTGATCAAATTGCCAGGTGTAATATTCGCAGCTGAGGACTAATATCCCCCTTTCAGGCTTTTCTTGTATTTGGTTATTGGAGCTGATTTTTCTATCAGCGTTAACAGAATATTACTTTTAATAAATTGGAGCTCACTCTGCAAACCCTGTTTTAGATGTTTCTTATTTTATTTTTTTATGTTAGCTAATAAAAGAAAGAGAGTTGAGAGTGTGTTTTCCTGTCACTTTTTTTGATCCAAGGAAAGGAAAAGAAAGAAGAAATTATCAATGATAGCAAATATGTATTGGAATAATATATGAGTTTAATTAAGCTAGTAGTGGGTGTCCAACTCCAACTCTAAGTCTAAGTACATTAATGCAACAATTAAAATTCAACTTTTTATTTTAATTTTAGTTCCTAATAAAAATAATGTGTCTAGTTATAAATTTTATTCTAATAATTTAATAATATTCTTCTAAATATAAATTAATTTAAAATTTTTAAAATTTTAAAACTAGATTATACTAGAAATTAAAGTAAAAAAAATGATAATTATTGTTGGATATTAAAACAACTTGTTATAAAACTAACCATTATCCTTAGTGAATAAAAATCAGGAAAGAAAGAAAGAAAAGAAATGAAGTAGGCCAGTGCTAAAACTGCAAAGCCCTTCGCTGTACCCGGGCCCAAGTTCGCTGATTAACTCATATCCATTCAAAGCAAAACCTATATATGTATACACAAACGCATCGAGTCGGGGGAGTAGGTTTGCTGAATATTCACACATTAAGCATGAGAGACACTAACATTACCATTCTCATTCTTCTTCCTTTAATCGTCTTCTTTTCTCTTAACGGACAAATTTTTCGCTTTGCCGAGGGAGGGAAGCGGAAAATCCACATCACCGACGATCTAGACGACGTGATCGACGATGAGGAGGACGAGGCATGGAAACAATGGGGCAAAACACCAACAGCTCCTTCTTCCGATGAATTTGATCCACCTCCCTCCGATTTAACCCACATGGACATTTCTCAGATACAGGAGTTGATGATGAAGCAGCAGCATTTCGGTCCGGTTTTTGGATTTGTTAAGCTCCGTTTGGGTGTGCGCAGGACTCCGGTAATTGCAATTTTTTCTATTCTTTGATATTAGTTGATTTTGAAGCGCATTACTGTTTGTTTGCATATGTTGATATCTTATTTTGGTAGTTATTCTGTTGGTCTATGAAAGATGGTCGCTTCTTTGAGCCCGTTTCATAATCTTGTTTATTTTTACTAGTTTTGCAATAATGCTTTACCTGTTATTTTAGATTTTGTAACATTTTATGTTTTTTTTTTTTCTTTTTCTTTTTCAGGATATGGTGGCTGAGACTGCTATGAAATGGACAAAAGTACTAAGAACTGGAGCGGTTGAGGTGAAGTTTAATGGTGTTGATACAAGCACAATTATGTTCACCATGGAAAAAGGTCAACAAGCGATGGAGGTGAGATCAATTTTAGACCCTGCCCAGCTTAAAATGGTTCACTATTTAGTAATTGAATTATTTCATTTCAAAACTTTTAAATCTTTATTTTTCATGAACCTCATTTGATCTTTTCATATTTTTTAGTTTTTTGAGTAAGGGAACTTGCGTTTTTCTTAAAAAACACTCTCTTTAGTGTATTGTTGAACTTGACCATCTAAATTCCTCCTCTTATCCAGTTGAAGGAGTTCATCTTAAGCGAACCAGAGGCTTATGAGATCAAGATTGGGGATCAAATTTTTCGAAGGCCTGGAGACCCTCCTTTAGATGAAGTTATCAACAAGCTTCGGAGTAAGGACAAAGCAGATGGTACTTCTCCTTCAAAGGATGATGAGCATCCAAAAGACGAATTGTAGTTTATTGGGAACCTCCCAACATTCAACTAGTTACTAGACATAAAAATCATAACAGTAAGTCATTGTACATTTGACCTTGTTTTGATTGTGACCCATAACCTTAAACCCTCCACTTCTTCCCAGTTAACGTTGTAGCCTCTGATCTCATTGATCTCTTATCTGATTCTGTTGTTATATATAATCCTAGTTCAGCTTACCGCTTTATCTTTTACCAAGCATTAATGCATGGTATGCTCCTACTACCGTCAGATATGTCTTGCAGAAACATGCACGATCGTGCCTCCCCTAGACACAAGGATTTGAAACCCGTCAAGTTAACAATGTTGTTCTAGTAGTACAAGTCTGTTCCTTGTGAATCCCACATAGTAAATTGCTCTAATTTGGTTATCTAACACTTGCAATTTGACTCTAGCTAAACCGCTCAGTTATACACTGATTTAAATGAATGGGTAGCCAATTTATTACGACTGAGATGCATTTTCAATTAAGGAGTAGTTTCGGGTTAACAGATATTACCCAAACTCCAACAAATGTATGACAAAAATAGTGCCATTTGCATATGCAAATGAATTAGCTAATCTTACATATAAAGTGAATCAAGGACTATTTCAGCTTCTTACTAAAGTCAGAGAGCTGGAGCAGGCGAATCCTGGGAATGCTAGCAGCTTCTTCTCTCTCTTTCTGAGTGTTGTAACCCCAATCCCCTGATCCAGCTAATCAAGCTTAGCAAACAAATTGAATGCATATACAGTATGCATACCTTCTCTTGAAACTCAAAAAGCAAAAGTCTAAAGAATCAATATGGATTACAGGAGCTCAAAGAGAGAGAATAATACCCAAGTACAAGTTCCATCCATCCAATTCAGGCTCTTTAATGACATTCTTTAGGGTTGCAAGTCGATCTTCTACGAAACTGAAAATTATCAGAAATAGTTTTAGCTTTCAGTTTAAATACCATAGAAAAGGTAAATGAGAAGCCTGAAGATTGCCAGAGATTCATAGACTGATAGGGCTCAAATCCTTGAACAACTCAAGAAGCAAGCATCAAGGTATCTTACTGCAGTGTGAGCCCCTGGTATTCTGGTTTCTCTTGAAGTTGCTTCAGCACTTTCACCTTGGGACTGAAAAAATTAATCAAAGTAAGGGCAGAAAAGAAGTAAAAAAAATTTCCATTGCTGGAAGCAAACTATGGATCAAAGAACCAAAAACCAACAAAACATTTTAGCCTTTTCAACTCCTATTAATCAGTATATTCTAAGTTACTAACCCAGTTCCCAAACCATATATTTTTTCTGGTGGAATTGTTAGTCCAGCGAGCTCTCGTAATAAAGCGTCTGCAAACCGGCTCTGAAACAAAGAAAATGACAGAACGGCATGAATGATAAATACCATAAAGAAGAGAGAAAAAATATGAATATTTTCAGTATCTGCAAAACGGAACTCTTCTCTTCGAAAACCGTTCAAAATGTTCTGCTTCTAACACGACAACTAATTCCAAGATCTATTAGAGTGAAGTGAAAATGCAAAAGATATAATCCGCCACACCTGCTTTGTGGTGACAATATATATCCTGGAGCTGGCAAATTTCAGAGCATCAGGAACACCTGGGTAGAATCTGCAGGAGAAGCACCAAGCATCTTCTAGTCAGATAATTGAGGGCTGACAATCAGGTCCACAGGTCAGTACAGCAAATAAAATTCAGTATCACACAATTGCTTGAGATATGCTAATTTTAGGAGCTTGTTGAGCTCTAAAGACGATAAGAGTTGATTTACAAGTTAAAATCTTATAGGCTGATTTCAGTAGAGCATAAAAATCATGTTTGCTGTGTAGAAACATTCCATTCACGAGAAAATATCCCCTGAATTATTTCTAAGTGCAATGTCCAAAATCTCCTAAATGCAGAGTTGTGAAACTCCGAAAGTTCCATAGAGATGGCAATAAATCAGTACCTTTATGATCCATAAGTTTGGGTTAGGTTCTACACATCACCCACTTGGTAGATAAATATGAAGTGCCTCGAGAATTGAATAAAATTACCTGTTAGCTGCAATCCATGTTGCCAAGTCCTTATCCATCCATTCATCCCTGATTTTTCCAAAGAGATGTATCAAAGAATCCCTATCCTCACCCCATTCTTCCATAATGACAGGCTTTAGCTTGGACCAATTTTCCAGTATCCCCTCTACTGTTAGTCCTTCTGCAACCTTATAAGTGAAACACAGACATCATGTCTGGATTAGTTTTATCCATATCAAGAACAAAGGTAAAAATGATCTCAGTTTCTTCGACATCCAACAGAAAATTTTAAGCAAGAGCGGTGGTAATATACTAAGATTGATGTATACACACCGAGGACTTGCGAATGGAAGGCATTCTCATCTCCAGAAGCAACCTCACAAGTAGCAAATTTTCGTATCCAGTTTCCACTACAGGTCGAACCTGTCACAATGGTAAGTGAGCCCATTAATTGATGATAGCATACAGCTTAAATCAAGTAGCAGGTTAGGTAATAAGAGCTTACAATGAACATCTGGTCAACAATCCACTCCTCCAAAGCAGAATCCACACCGTCGAACAAACCGGGCCATCTGACTTTAGCAGCCTATTTATATCGTTATATTAATGCATCAAAGTAACAACAATTAAATTTAAAATAAAAAGAATCCAAATCCAGTTTCGTGTTCCATTTAGTAATAAAAAATAAAAATAAAAGAAGAAAAAGAAGAGAAAAGACCTTGACAGCGGAAAGAGAGCTTTCGCCACAGCTATCGCATAGAACTCCATCGAAGTCCAAGGCGTAAAGATCCCCCATTTCTCTTCTGGCTATCTGTTTTTGCAGCTCTAAAGAGAAAAAAAAGAAAAGAAAAAGAAAGATAATACTTGATTGATTCTTCAGAACCCGCCACTCCCACCTATTATATACATACCACTACCTTCTTCACTCTTTGTCCTTGGCCTTTCCAAATACGACAGCTTGTAACGTTCATTTAAGTAGTACGACGCCGTATGTAGTGGATAAGTAATTTGTAATATCATTTACCCAACTGCAAGTACCTTCACACGCAACGCAACCGCTAATGACAATTTAATTACTTTATTTAACTTATAGAACCGGTAACCACGGTTGCCACTACCTCCCGTACGGACAGGGAGGAAGTTACCAGATAAATGAGATAATGCGATATTATTATTATTATCTCACAACACGACGCGCTTTATCCACTATAGCGGGTAATTCCTGGATCGACAGAGCAACCGGCTCAGCAGGTTACTCCAGAAATCCCAGTATAAATGTATAAAGCCCGTTCTGTACGCTTCTCAAGGCATTTTTCTTATTTTAATTTATCAATCTCATCTTCATCTCCAATATCTGCTTCTCACCGTAGATCTCTTTCGATTTTGATTCTGTGAGTATTTTGTCCAACATAATTAGTCGTTATGTATCTTCTTTTTAAAGAAAGATCTTAATTGTTGATTTATTCTGATTATGGTTTGATGATTAGTCCTTTCGTTTTTTTACTGATTGATAATTTATCATCTGCACGCATGTTTCTTTTACTTGATGATGATGATTAAATTAGGGTTTTGGTTGAGGTATGGACTTTTCCAAGTCCTAATTTAACTGCATCATTCAATTTGAATGAGGTTATCGGATCATGTTTCGATGACGATCATCTGTGTTTACCTAAAATTCTTCTGTAAAAGGATAAGCAAGTGTTTTACTTGAGGTTTCAAGTAATTGCTGTTTCTTTTTCTTCTTTGTGATAAATTGTTGTTTTTACTTTTTAATAGATAAATAGAAATGAATCGTGATTGTGACTTTTGGTCTATTTTTATTTTTATTTATGTCATATTTGAAGCAGTTTTGCTTGATTAAAAGTGCGTGGGTCGAGAAGTAATATGCAATATGGCGGGACAGAATGCTCAATTTTTTTGTTGATGTGTATTTTGGTTAAAGCATTCATTATTTTCTAATATGTTGAACATAAATGTAAATTCAGGAAGTTATAAGACGTGGATGATGGCAGATAATGAGGAAGGAGTAGAGGAGAATACCTCGCGGGGAAATGAATGGGAAGTTGTTTCACTTACGGCATCCACATATGATGCTGCTCCTGGTCCAAAAGAAGTGGAACTGAAGGATGAGGAAAACAAGGATAAGGTATATGGAGATGAAGCAGAATCTTCTCGTGCTTCTTTGTTCTTCTCTCGTCACTTTGTCTTTCCACCTAGCCAACATGAGAATTTACCCTTGGAGCCTGATAATAGTGAGATTCTCAATGAAGAAGTTGGGAAGAATGTTGTCTCTGAACTTGGTGTTGAAGAAGGTGATAAATTTGGCAGAAAGGATGAAGAGAACCAGCCATTCAAGGGGTTGCATGTATCTGAAGAGATTCCTGGGTTACAGTTTTCTGATGGAAAGGCCATATCTGGGTCAGAATTTGAAGAAAGCACAACTTTGCAAGAGTTAGGTCTAATTGAGAAGGAGCAGAGTATATACAACACAGATGCATTTAATCCTTTCCATAGTGAAACTGAACATGATGGATCAGACACATATGGGGAGAGCCTGGGTATTTCTATTGCAAATGAACAGTCAGAACAGGGATCAGACTTCTCTACTGACATTTCTCACTCCCCTAAGGCTGTCAAATATGATGGATCCAACCTTCCATGTGAAGCTTGGTGGAAGAGAAGGGCAGCTTCCTTGTATAGTCATGCTAAAGAGACAAATGCATTATGGTCCATTTTTGTTGCAGCAGCTGTTATGGGACTTGTAATTATTGGCCAGCGCTGGCAACAGGAAAGGTGGCGGGCTTTGCAACTCAAGTGGCAAGCCAACATTAATGAGGTATTTTTCTCCATATGCCTTTTCTTTGTCCATTATGTAAATAGGCTTTCTATTTGTACTATATGGTGCTCTTATGTAATTATAATAGTCCGTCTTGATGTTACTAAAATTTATTCAGAATCTCTGTTTGCATTCTACAATTTGTCAAAGCAGTCACAAATGCGGTTAATTATGTTGACTGATGAAATGGCTTTTGTTAAAGAGATGGAGACATGGAGCAATATACAGATTGTATTAGACAGCACTCTATATTATTAATTGATACTGTTAGTTGGTTGACATGTTCTTCCTTTTATAATTTATGAGAAACCTGAAATACCATCTTGAATTTGATGTTTTATGTCTTCAACCTATATGCTCACTGGGATTGCAAAACGATGCTGAGGCCCCCCAAAAGAAATTAGTAGTTAGCCCTGTACTCTTATTGCCATTACCTCTCCCTCTCATCAAATGAAAATTATGACTTTTAGCTCATCTTCTTACTTTGGAGTCTCCATTATTTCACTGGATAAACGCTCTCAGGAAGTTTTCATCATTCTCAGCTTGGATGGGAGATTTAGATTTTGACTCATGTTTTGTTGCCATTAGATACATGCTTGAAAGTAATATACCAATTAGAAATCTACCAGAGGCAGAGAATTCACATTACTGGTTGTTGGAAGGCCATGTAAGGCCCTCTAACCTCAGATTAGAGTGTTGGATAGTATATGCTGTTTCACAGTAGTGTGTTACATGACAATAGTTATGCCGCTTGCCCTTGTCCTCTGCCTGGGATTCTCTATTGACTTTGGGCTAATAATTGTATTTCTTTTTTGACAGAAAACTGGTAGGATTCTGGGGCCTATATCACGACTTAAGGATGTGATTGTGGGGGGCCATCGACGTGGAACATTTATCAGGGGAGGTTCCTCAAGTGAGAATTAAGATGGAGTTCCTGGGGTGAGAACCAAGATGATGACGAAAAGAACAGTGAGAGTCTGTCAGGGTGGGTTATTATTGTATGTTGCTCCGTGGTTGACCTATTTTTCTGATGACAAAGCTGCATATTAAAAGTTGGTGGCGGTTGTGTTTGTAATTATGGTGGCATATTTGTTTCATGGTTTAGTATGGCATTTTATATTGGTTTGGTGATTGGTTTGGTAGGTCATAGCCGAGCATCTAAATATTAGTATTTAAGATTTGATTCGTTTTCTGGGAAAAGTTTTCGTGAATAGGGACCGACACTATGTGCCTTCCGCCTAAAATAGAAGCTAGTCTCCTCCCTCAGGCTTATACATTTCAATGGTTTATATGCCCCGTTAGGATGAAGGGATTGCGTATGCCCAGTATTCAACCGATTTTATATCTCTTAACCTTCACCCATTGTCCGTCCCTATTGTGACATATGCAAGTGCTCGTTTAACCTTATGATATTTTTTCATAGTTCAGTTAAATTACGTTATTTTAAGCTTTCTCCAATTGTAAATTCTTGTCCAAACATTTTTATCTGTTGACCTTTTAATTCTCTTACTAATTTTTTTAAATGATTTTTATTGTTCAAACATTCTATCACAATAAATAAAACCACAACAGTATATTACATTAATGATGACAAATAAACAATAATAATGTAACATAAAATTATAATAGTACAGTAAAAGAATATGCACAATTACTGAATTTATGAAAATTGAATATAAAAAATAAGGTGCTATAACTTTAGAAAATATAAATCCTGATTTATTTGAAATTTATTTTATTCAATTAAAAAAAATATCACGTGTTAAAGAAAATACACATGTCAACACAATTTTTTTTTAAATAGTGACAGTAAAATAATTATAATAGTCATATAACACAATATATAAATAAACAATTAATTTTTATAAATATATAAAATATTTTATTTAATATATAATTTTTAATATAATATTAATTTTTATAAATATATTTTATTATAATCTAAAAAATTTAAACGGTACAATTTAAAAAAAATATGAAAAAATATAAATAAAAATCTCCCTATTATACAACTTAAAAGGAAGTGTAAAGTGTTATATCTTTCCTTCTCCACATATACACGTGCTATTTATAGGCCCTAATTCATATAGAACGATGAATCGGGTTCCATGTTATAAGCGTTCATAAAAAAACTTAGCTTAGGCCACTTTAGAATTAAATTTGACAAAAAAACTTATTAGGAAAAAGAGAAAGAGGAGGCTAATCTGGTAATTTGGTTCTGCACCTCCCCTCGCGATGAGCTTCCAGCCCACTTGGCGGGAAACTTTGTCTCACATTTTCCTTTTCTTAATTTTCTTCTGTGATACCCATCTACACCTATCAATATTAGGGTTTTGATTCCACATTTGCCGCTAGCAAACGCCGTTTTACCCGTCGATTCTCCGGTAACCTTTGATCTCTCCTCTTCTTATTGCCTCTGTTTGTTTGCTGAGAAAATGGAGATGATTTATAATCCTTTCATTCTACCTGTATATTGAAGTTTTGATTAACCATAAGCTATATACATATCTCTTATATTTCATATATCTCCGTTTCGATTAGGTTTCTCTTTGAAGATTCTGGTTGATTCTGTTAGCTTAATTAAGTTTAATTACTATGCCTATATGGTGGTTGCTAAATGAAGCGTGTCTTTAATGTCCCAGAAACTGTGAATGGTGCTCAGTGTTGAAAGAAAATGGGTAAAGAGGATAATAATAGTCCACAATTTACAAGAATGACAACTCGAACTCGATCCTCTTCTTCAGCTCCTGCTACTACGGGCAATGACATTGGAAGAACTAAAATAAGTGAATCCTACACTCCTACTCTCAATGATCTTGTATTTAGAGGTGAACGGATTAATTTTGGTGATCTTCTATCTAGTTTTCCTGCTAGAAAGGTTCAGATTTCTGAATTGTTGCGTCTTTTGGGTCCCTTGAATTCTCCTATGCTTCCATTGTTTCTCTATGGAGCTTCTTCTACTGGAAAAACTAGTATTGTTCTCCAGATCTTTAGGCATCTTAATCGCCCTTTTGTTTATGTAAGCTGCCGGACTTGTTATAGTCCTCGTATTTTGTTTGAATCCATTTTAAATCAGTTGCTGTTTCATAGTAAGAATTCAGCCAATGGTTATTCTAGTTCTAAACGCTGTGAAAAGCCATCTGATTTTGTTAATTTTCTTCATGATGCTTTGGGTAGTATCATTGATGAGCTCAAGGGGAATTCTGGGAAACTTCCCTATGGAAATATGCTTTATTTGATATTTGACAATTTGGAGCTTGTTCGCACTTGGGATAAGAGTTCCACTATGTTACCTTTCTTGTTTTGTCTTTATGATCTTCTGAAGATGCCTGAAGTGGGTCTTATATATATTAGCAATACATCTCCTGATACTTTTTATTCCAATTTGGGATTCATAGAACCTATTCCTGTTTATTTCCCCGAATACACGGAAGAAGATATTCGCCAAATTTTCTTGAGAAACCAAGAAAATCGAAAGCTCTACTCCTGCTTTCTTGAGTAAGAACATGATTTCTTCCTGTTTGTGCTTCCCCTTTGACCTTTTCTCCATATTTATCCAACCACTGAATGCTCTTTTGCTTTTTGTCTAGTGTTGTACTCAAGCCATTTTGCAGAACTACCAGACGCATGGATGAATTGTCTACTGGTTTTACATCATTATTTAGAAAATATTGTGAACCCTTACGTGATTTGGAACATGTACCTAATGAAGAAATGAAGAGAAGATTGTTCAGTCGCTTTCAGCCACACATTGCCTCTTCTTTGAATGAAGTATTCTCGGTTCCCTCTCAGACTTCCGTTGAAGTTGAATCCAATAAGGAGGAAAAACACAAATGCAGGAAAAGAAATCCAGAAGGTGAGGCAGATTTTGCTGAGGTAGATTTCCATATGTCTACTTCTGCAAAGTATCTTCTTATTTCAGCATTTCTTGCTTCGAGAAACCCAGCTACACTTGATGCATCCCTATTTGATTCAACTGGGGGTTCAGATAATTGCAAACGTAAGAGAAAGTAAGTGCAGTAACATTCTGGTAGGTTGCTTGGTACATAATTCTACCTTTTATTTTATTTATTATATTTTAAATAAAAGAATTTATGGTTTTGGAGTGACGTCCTTCCAGAATTTTGTTATTGAAGTTTGCTGGAAAAACTTACTTTTGCTGTCATTGCTAACTGGTCATCATTTATTCTTATCAGTTTTATTTTCTTCTTACCTTAAAAAAGAAAAAGAAAAGAAAACTGAGCCCAGAGGACCTTTTGCAGTTTTTAGAAGAAAGTGCATCTACCTGCCAATTCTTTATCTTGTTGTCTGAACCAAATGAACAAGAAATGTGCTTAGTATATTGCGTTCAAGATGGCAAACTTCATGATAACAAAAAAAAACTGCTTCATTACATAGTATATATATTTTTTGGTCAGTTAACTTACGGTTTGCTGTGAATGCCCTGCTTTATGCTTATCAACTTGTTGAATTGCTAATTCAAAGATCACTGTTTGTTATTATTGACTAAGGCACATAAAAATTAGCTATCTATTTATTATGGTAAAAGTTGGTCCATTCCAATTGGAGTATTTATTTGTTAATTGTAGCCTGAAAAGTGTTGGTAACTCATTATACATTGTGGTACAAAGCTTGCTGCCCTAACAAATGTTTTATTCCTCTGGTTAAACTTCTTGCTCAGGGCTTCTGAAAAGTCAATGGAGCAGAAGGAAGCTGCAGAACAGGAGTTACTTATGAAAGGTCCTGGAACTTTCCCATTGGAGAGGTTATTAGCTATATATCAATGTATATCATCTGCAGCAGATGATTTGCTTGATGAAGAAGAACATGGAAATGATGTACTGAGAGTTCAGGGTGGGGATAGTGGACTGGTCTCTGATGTTTTAATGCAACTAGCAAGTCTTTGTAACGCTAATTTTATCATTAAAGGAGGAAGCTGCCCTTTGGAAGGTTCAACTCGGTATCGGTCTACAGTTTCTGAAGACTTGGCTCTGAAGGTAATATTTTATTGCCTTTGTTCTAGGCGTGAATTGTGACATGTTTTCTTCCTCTTTTTCCTCATTAATTGGGCTACAGTTTGCAAATAACAAGGAGCTTGATGTTCCTTCTATTTATGGAAGTGTAAATTCACCAATCAATCATCATCCGCATGTTATTTGAAATGTATTGTAGGTAGCAAGGAGCCTGAGGTTTCCTCTGCCAAATTACATGTACAGAAGATGATGTTGGTGATGTGATCTGTCCTAAGAAGTTTGAGAGGTGATGTGATTTTCTGGCCTACACTTTCATTCAGCCCCTATTTTGATGTAATTTTTGTATTATTCAGTTCATCAAACATGACATATGTAGTCCATGAAATCGGCGTAGTCCATGAAATCAGCGGTCGGAAGAGTCTAGTTTAGAAAAGCTAATTATCTGACCTGAACAAGACCTGAACAAGTTTATGTGGAGTCTGATGACATACTCTCAATGTATGTACCCTTTAGAATTGTTCTTTTATTCCAGATTCTCATGCCTTCATTCCTTTTCTGATCTTTCCTGAGTTCTGATTTGAAACGAACATTAATTTGTCTCGGTTGCAGCTTTGTTTTTAGTGATGTCCCTGTGAGTCATTTTCTACATTATTTTTGGGGGAGGCAAGAGTCCGGAAAAGGAAGGGGAGGGTTACATGACTATATCTAACCATCTCGTGACCCCTCTTAGCTCACTGCATCTCTAAATTTACTCGAAAATCAATTACCATTGGTATTCAGTTTGTATAGTTAAATCTCCAAGTAATTTCTACTTCTTCACCAGCTTGCAAATTATCATCCACACATTTATGTAATATGGTTGTCGACAATTTTATTGATCTCAAAGCCTTTTGGTTAGAAAGATTAGACATCCAAGCAACTGAATAAATTCATAGGAAACAAAAGAAATATAGAAAGAAAGAAAGAAAAGAAAAAGGCGAATTAATTGGTTCTCTTAGATGACTAAGGAAGGAATGAATTATTTTGGAGCTGACAGCAACATCTCAAAATTCTTTTGAAGGTACACTGTCTGAATCATAATAACCACACCAAAACTAGACTAAGCCTTATTTTTGGAGAAAGGAATTTATTATTATTTTTAGACTAGTGAAGTACTAATCCTCAATCTTTTCTGAGAATGAAAATAGAGGGTTCTGTTTGTATTAATAGAGATAACGAGTTTTTGACCATCCTTATCGTGTTAACATCTTAAACTGATGCAAAAACCTAAAACCCTTGTCGTATGTTTCCTTAAAAAGCTTTTCTCATGCTACAGTTTTCTTTAATATTTTCTATTAATATGCTGATTGATTCTATTTAACTCCCACACAGTATCCTATCAACCTTCCACCTCTCCACAGTATATTTATCAGAAAGGAGAAGGCTTGGCCTTTTTATTTTGTTCTTTAAATAGTTTTCCAAATAGACAAGGATATTGAGAATAGACCTTTCAACACGAAGTTATTGCATTTTGAGTAATTGAGAGTCAGTGGTTTCATATACTCCCAACTGCTTTTGTTTCTTTTGGTTGATTCTTAAGATGGTGAAAACATGGTTCTGAACTTTGTGCATCGTCTGAAGAGTAGAAAATGTCAACCCCGGATTATCGAATTCCAATATCTCATATTTATTGAGACCCAAGTCAACTTCATGATCCTCTTACACACTAACCTATATACGGTTGACTTCCACATCTTAAAATGTCCCCCTTCCTGTTTTCCATAGAATTGAGTCCCCATTTTATTCAGATGAAGCTCTGGAGTATTATTTTTCTTTGGTTTATCTTATTTTTTGTTTTTGAGATTTCTGAAACTTAAACTTTAGCATTCAAAAGATCTTAAGATAATTTGAGATCGAAGATGATATTACTTTATCATCCGGACTATAAAATGCCAATTATTATCTTTTATCAAATAAAGTATAAGAGTCATGTTGATTTTTTGTTAAAGGAATAATTTCCGCAAACCTCTTATTTCGTTCATGACCATAGCTTCAGTATAGAACTTGTCAAAGAAAATTGCTATAACGCCAAGAACTCTACACAAAAGGAAGTTAATAGTTTTTAAGCCTTCCTACCGGCAAACTTGAGAAACTAAATTTCAATGGAAGGCATTTTCCTTTAGAAGCTGACCAAAGGAAATTAATTTATTCCAGACTTATATATTTTTTGAGTTCTTGGTTAATGACAAGAGGGTAGCTTCATCGACCATCGTAGGAACTCACCTACAGTTGGTCCCCTACCCCATTTATTTTTCTTCTATCTCGAAACGTCTGTGGTTTTGCAATTGGTGCATCAACAGAAGATAGGTCAACGGTTCTTGAAAATGTTTTTATATTCATGATCTTAGCCGCTTCGTCATCTGTATAAATTTTAGCAAAGTTGCAATTTCAAAGTTCCTTAAGTTTAATGGATAACCGAATTGGTTTCCTTGATCCATTTTCAAAGTAGGTCATACAAACCTTACCCAGCTAAAAAGATAAAAATAAAAATTATAGATAACTAGCCAATGAAAATGTAATTAACATTCACAAACTAAATCTAATTTAGCCAATGAAAATGTAATTAACATTCACAAACTAAATCTAATTTAGTGGTTTTAAAAATTATATGTGAATACAATAGTACAAACTAGCCAAAAGATTTGACACTACACTAAAAACTATGGTTCTCCCATGGCTTTCACTCCTATCACTTACCATGATTATTGGCGGCGAGGATCTAGCACATCCAAAGTAGTTAAGAAGAATTTAAAATAACAATGATAAGTGTAGTAATCCATTATATGACTAGTTCTAGAATGGATAATTGAATAATTATTTCTCTAAATGGCATTAATTTATCTTTATTTTTTACTTTATGGATATTTAACTAATCATTACAATATTATTTGTACAGTAACATTTTCCAGTTTAATATTATTTATAAAGCATTCAAGAAATATTTCAAAAGCAATAAAATCAAACGTAGAGAGACTGCTGGTGAAGGGCTTTCAGGTGAACAGGAATGTAGAATTGACTTTTATAGTATATATTTTGCAAAGTGTAATCCAATACCAGCAACCCGGTATCAGAAATACCAGAGGCACAAGGAGGTCTGGGCACAATGTTTTTTATCATAACATTTAATAATAAGAAAGCATTAATAGAGAAGGTCAAAACTGTGTGATAAGTACTGAAGCTAATTTATTTATATCTGTGGATGCAAGATCTTTTTTTTTTCTTTCTTAGAGATAATAAGAAAAAGGAAAAGAAGAAAAGAGTGAGTGAATTTCATAAGCAAAGGGAAAAGTGTTATAAATTGTTGGCGGGTTGCTCACCGAACCCTAACCAAAATCCCACATGACAAACCCATTTTCATTTAAGACTACGATTACTACTGCTACCACTAGTTATAAAAAAGAGTAGTAATTGATACCCAGATAAAGTAAACAATTGCTTTTTATGTTACATCACACAAACAAAAAACCAGCAAACGATCCATTCTTAAGGTCCCAAAACAGATTGGATTACATTGCATGATCCGTTGTTAATTTTGAGCTTATACTACTGCTTTGTTTGTCTCTTTTTTGCTGCTTTCTTAATTAGTTCCTCAACCAATCCCATTAAATTCTCTTCATTCAATGCTAGAATTTAAGGCCCTCTTCCCTCGCCTGCAAAATTAGGTGTGTGTGTGTGCGCATGAGAGAGAGAGAGAGAGAGAGACACCAAAGGTCATTTCTTGAGGTTTTTGCTAGAGTAGTTCGCTAAGGAGAGAAAGAGAAATAAAAAGTGATGACTGTTTTTACCTTCAAAGTCTTCAACGACCTCTCAGGGCATTAATGGTACTGCATCTGATTGTTAGAGATAGAGAGAGAGATACAGAAAGAGCAATGGTGTAACTTCAAGAAACAGTCTGTCCTTAATAATTGCCTTTCAATACGTTTCACCTATAAATCTCCTTTATCACTACACTTCGTTTCTGTACTACTCTTACCATTTTCTTCTCCTTTTTCTCTCTGCATTTCTCTTAAAAGATTACACCCAAAACCTACTCCATTTCTTTGCTTGCTTGTACAGTTCTGCTCATTTTGAAAAACCCATAACAAAGCTCCATTTTTTCAAGAAAGCAAGAATCTGGGTTTTTGTTTTTGTGTCCATTTTAATCACTTTTCGCCCTTAATATTCTTCAAAGGTACGTACGTGTCTTTTCTTTTTTCTTTCCTTCTTCACATGCTCGTATTCGTCTATACTATGGATGTATCTACGGCGTTAATGCTTTTCTCTGCCGTTACTGCTTATCTTTTGTGGTTCACTTTCATCTCACGGTCGTTAAAGGGCCCACGTGTCTGGCCGTTGTTGGGTAGTCTTCCCGGCTTGATCGAGAATTGTGACCGCATGCATGACTGGATCTGTGACAATCTCCGCGCGTGTGGTGGGACGTACCAAACTTGCATCTGTGCTATTCCTTTTCTTGCTAAGAAGCAAGGTCTCGTGACTGTCACGTGTGACCCGAGAAATATTGAGCACATCTTGAAAACCCGCTTCGACAATTACCCTAAAGGTCCCACGTGGCAAGCCGTATTCCATGATTTGCTAGGTGAAGGGATCTTTAACTCCGATGGCGACACCTGGCTGTTTCAACGCAGGACTGCCGCACTTGAATTCACCACCAGGACTCTTCGCCAAGCTATGGCTCGATGGGTGAGCCGGGCTATAAAGTTGAGATTCTGCCCTATTCTTGAAACGGCTCAACTCAAAGCCGAGCCTGTTGATCTTCAAGACACATTGCTCCGTCTCACTTTTGATAATATATGCGGCTTGGCTTTTGGCCAGGATCCACAGACGTGCGCGCCGGGACTCCCTGATAACAGCTTCGCTTTGGCTTTTGACCAAGCCACAGAAGCCTCTCTTCAACGGTTTATTTTGCCTGAAGTTTTGTGGAAGTTTAAAAAATGGCTTCGGCTTGGCATGGAAGTGGACTTAAGCCGAAGCCTTACTCAGCTTGACGAGTACTTAACGGCCGTTATCAACGCACGTAAGAAAGAGTTATTAAACCAACAAAAAGACGGAAATTTGCATGACGATTTGCTGTCAAGATTCATGAAGAAAAAGGAATCCTACTCAGACACATTTCTTCAACACGTAGCACTCAATTTCATCTTAGCTGGACGTGACACGTCATCAGTTGCATTGAGCTGGTTCTTTTGGTTGATCATCCAAAACCCATCAGTGGAAGAGAAAATCTTGGATGAAATATGCACCGTTTTGAATGAGACACGTGGTGCTGACGTGTCAAAATGGGTTAATGAGCCACTAGGGTTTGAAGAAGTTGATCGTTTGATCTACTTAAAAGCAGCATTATCAGAAACCCTAAGGCTTTATCCTTCTGTTCCTGAAGACTCAAAGCATGTTGTGGCCGACGATGTGTTACCGGACGGAACATTCGTGCCGGCTGGCTCATCGGTGACTTACTCGATATATGCAACAGGGAGAATGAGGTCAACTTGGGGCGATGATTGCTTGGAGTTTAAACCAGAGAGATGGCTATCAGAAGACGGAAAGAATTTTATGAAGCATGACTCTTATAAATTTGTAGCGTTCAATGCAGGTCCAAGAATATGCTTAGGAAAACATTTGGCATATTTGCAAATGAAGTCAGTGGCGGCGGCACTGCTGCTCCGGCACCGGATAACGTTGGTACCGGGGCACAAGGTAGAGCAGAAGATGTCACTAACATTGTTCATGAAAGACGGGCTTAAGGTGAATGTGCATAAAAGAAACTTAGAAGGAACTGCAGCAAGAGTAATTACGAGGAATAATTTGGTCAGGAATAATAATGAGGGAAGGGATGGCGTTAGATGTAACGGAGTTAGTGAGAGTGGAGAAGAGGAGGTAGTTGGTGTAGTTTAAGGTTATTGATGAAGGGTTGGTGTGTTTGGTAATGGACACAGAGAGAAATTGAGTATTCAGAGGTTGAACATTGCATGTGGAGAAGGGTACGTATTTGAGGGCCATCTGATATTATGTTTCTCACGAGTTCTGAAGGGTACACAAAAGAGTTGATAGAGAGCTATATTTACATCCATATATATATATATATATATATACATATATATATTCATCATTTATACACACTACTGTCATAAATCATCAACTTATAGCTGAGTTTCTTCCATTTAATTGTTGGAGAGCAAAGGAGAGAAAGTGGAAGAGTAGAGTGAGTTTTTTGAACTAACTCTCTTTGCTTTTGTTTTGATGGCAATCTTTATTTTTAAGAATTTTTCTAAATTCTTTATTTATGTAATTGTTTATTTTTATTAATTTGTGTCTCCGCCTCAAAGTTTGTCTTCCTATATCTTTGATATTTGTAATTGCATTGAAGATATGAAAATAATGCTTATTGTTGATAGTCAGACTGCTATTACATTGTCGTATTTCTTAATTGGTTCCGAAACAAAACAAATGATTATTGATGATACATAGATTTTCTTTAATTAGTTTTTTTTTTTTCTTTTCATATAAAGATGGTTAATGATAGTTAATTAAGATGCATAATAGGCAGATGATTATTGTTTTCTTTTTTAAATATTATGTACTCATTTTTTATAGCTAGTTTTGGGAATTTAATATATACATATATGTTATGTTTGATATCTTAAATTAATGGAATCATTTTGTTTTCTCTCCCAAAATTATAAATGTAACTCGGCTCTACCCTCGCGAACTTTGCATTTTTCTTTTTTGCTTAACTGGAAGAATTGCCTGAACCCATCAAATTGTTCGAGTTATCAAAATTAGAACATATTTTATAAGCACAAGAGGATTTTTATAATTATTCCCATTGAATTTTATACTGACTTTCAGTTGGAGTACAATTGGGTTTGTTCTCGGATTCTAAAAATGATGAACATAAACAGTCAAAATTAGTACTTATTTGGAAACGCACAAGGAGTGGTGCCGGATCATCCTTTCCCTTTGCTTTTTGTGTGGTTGGGTTATTCTCTGATTCTTTAAATAATTAGTATTTCGTAATTAATGAGCAGTCATAGTTGCAACGCCTGCCTGCCACTCTACCCCTTTCTACCAACTGCATGCTTGAACATTTTTTCTTTGCCTGTAAGAGTCCTTTTACATGGCCATCACCTTCGCACACTCATCAAGGATGCGTTATATCATATTAAGTTATTAATGGTGGTCATGCACTTCAAATTAAATTGTTGGCAATCTTTATGCTAGATAATCTAATGCAGGAATCTAACACACAAAGCATAAAAAATTATCAACTTTTACCTTGTTACCTTATGTGAGATTCACCTTTACCTCATTCTCCTCTTATGCATGAATCTAGGCATTATTTTATTAACATGCTAATTTGTTTGTCTTCTAGGCTTCTAATTGATCAATTAGCATGCTATTTTATAATAAGAAACTGGACCAGAAAGAAAAACAAATAGAAGTAATTAATTATGGTTTCCGCCTGGGGTTGTCTACCCGTCATTGCTGTGTCGTTGTCTTCATAAAAGCTGCAGGAACAAAGGAGGGCAAACAAGTCTTGTTTCTAGTGTTTTTAACTTTTTAATGATGGATATGTAACATGAAGCATTGTATGGCTGCAATTCAGTTGCCCGTCATCTACATCAATAAACATGCAAATGAAATGAAAGGGCGATTTTTTTTCTCATATGCAAATGGAAGGAAAAGAAAAGGACATGTAACCGATTCAAAAGGTCTATTAAAAACCATCCCATTATATGTCAAAGAAAATCAGGGACCTCAAAGCTGGCAGCAAAACTTTCGAACTGGCTCCATCTTAGCCTTTAGTTGTTTGAGCAAGGTTTTAACCCTTGAATTTGTGCTTCTTTTATGAATCTACTTTTTTCTCCTTCAATTTCTTTATACTCCGATCTCGTTGCCTTTTGTCTCTTTCATGTAGTGCATCTTCACCTGAATGTTTCTTGCGTTTTTCTAGTCCAGAATTTTCTCTCCAGTTGAAAATAAGTTCCAGACTAATGTGCCTATGATGTATAATACTACAGCCACCTTAAACACATCATCCCAAGAACCTGCTGGAATAGAGTTTCAGAAGTAGACAACAAACCCAGAAAAACTCGAAGAAGACAAAAAAGTTCAGGCCCCACAACAGAGTAAAGTAGGACTGCTTTCAGTTTTTCTTACCTCTTTGGAGAATGTATCCAGTAGCAGCAGTACCAAAGACGCCAGCAAGCACTCCTGCAGTATTTGATAGTCCTAATAGAACTCCCTGTAAATGAAGCTTATTAATTTGCTTGTCAGAATCATCTTACGAATATGTTAATAAATTCAATAAAATTACTTATCATTTGACAAACAAGTAAGATAATTCTATAAAGATCAAACTAATTTTCTAATTGCATGTGGTTAAATCAATTCTATTGATCACTATGCCTGTCATCAGTGATGTATTACTTGGATCATCAATAATTACATTTGTTGCATCACAAAATTAAGGAAACAACTCACAGCATAACGGGGGCCGATGTCTTGGTGATTGGAATAGAGACCAGACTGAGAGAATGCATCAGATCCCTGTCTCCAACAGTGTACATCAAGGTGAATAAATGAAAAACATAACAAACTAAAAAGTCAATCGAATAATACAACCTACATCTGGATCCAGCTTGTTGTTGGTATCATTCACATGGTGCATTAATCTACTCATACATTAGCTCACATAGGGTACTTGTGTCATTTCACTATTAGATATAACCATGCCATTGAAGGCCCTAGAACATTTTTTGGAATTTTACAAGTGTTTCTGCGTTCCTTTTTCTTTACCATTTAGAGCATATTGACATGCATCATCTCATTGCACGATAAAAATGCACGGGTATGGACACTTGCCTTGTTTTACAAAACTGGGTATTTTGGTTTCCAAAGTTCATTCAACGCTCAAGGCATCTGAAGTAAACTGTGTAGACTTTCCCATTTTGGCGAGCATAATATGGAGGTATAGGACTATTTCCTAGCAGAAAAAGGCTAGAAGAAGAAGCAGAAAACTAAGAAAACGAAAGATGTATCTTCCTTCGACAAGACAGCCCAGTCCAATCCAGATGCAGTGTAAAGAGAGCTGGACTAGATCAGTTTCCTTCAAGTGTTTTAATTGCTTGTAACAGTTTAATAATGAACTTGTCTTCCAATCTATTTCTACATAGCTTCCATAACATCAGAAGAAAGGTTATAAGAAAACTATTCCGGAACTGTGTTCCAATCATCTGAAGAGTGAATCTTCCTATCTAATTAGTTCTGGAGAAGGTTACAAACTGATAAGGACTCTCTACCTGCCAATCCCATCAAAGCTACCAAGCTACACTTATTACGATGTGCATTAAAGAAGGACACAATATGCCATGATGCTTTTACCGCACCAGCTTTCTTATATAATTGCAAGATCAGAAAATCCATAATTCATAAACTTAAGTTTCCAATTCAACTAATTTTACCATGAACGAAGACATATAATTGCATATTTGGAAAACAAAAACAAGTTAAAATACTTGAAGATAAAAGGAAACAATTCAAGGTTGGGCGAAAGTGATATCAATTTAAACAAACCTGACTGCAGGCCATGCATAGTACAGCCATAGCAGGAGTCCTAACATGGCTCAGCTGTGTTAGAAAGAAAGCTGGCCCTAAAAAGCCAATTGATTGCATGATCTGCAACAGAAATGTTTTAAAGAACTATCATTTAACTTGAAAAAACAGAAAGAGCTCATTTAGGAAGAACTATAACCAAAAAGTGAATATTTCTATTACCATGCCTAAAATATTTTGAGCTTATAAATGGAACCAACTCTTGAATTTGATCTTAATTCATAGAACTTATTTGGCTACTCTTAATATCTTCATGAAACTCATATAATAGACAATGTCATTCCATAAGCAAACAAACCTCATATTATTAACAGACTGTCACATTAACACACAACACATTGTTGCAAAATGCTGATTTGGATGATAGAACTGAGCACTATATGATATGTGGCAATGTCAGCATACAGACTACTCCATTTCTTTTGTCAGAATCACAGACTACCGACATTTTATACTGTTCAGAATACAAATCAGCCATGTTAATAACCAAAGCTGATCCGCCATGCTGCAGCAACACTAATGCCTAAAAAAAGAATTATACAACTAAGAATGAAAGCAGTATTTGATCCTTGCCTTTCGAACTGCAGTTATGGAAAGACCTTTGCTCACTAGTGTGTCAGCAATCCACCCTCCTATATTTGCGAAAAAAGCCATGGTCAACCATGGCAAGACACAGAATAGCCCAGATTCCGTGAGATTAAACTTCAAAACCTGAGAAAATAACCCCAAAAAATGAGGAAAAAGCAAGTTAGTTTAAATATGATCTAGCTATCAGATTATGAGATCTTGCTTATTTGAAATCCATCAGTGATGGCATCTATTAAGAAGTCCACCGTAAGAAATTGAATTATGCACCCAGTGATGGATGTTCTCTAATTATGTGAGCAATATCTCAATCACCTGATTGTAGTATGTAGGCATCCACGTTAAAAGAATAAAAGTTCCCCAATTATGGCAGAAGTGAGAAATAATGAGAGCCCAAACAGGTGCTTTTGATAGTATTAATTTCCAAGGAATGACTGAAACAGGTTCCTTTGATACACTGCCTCCCAATATAAGCTTTTTTTCCTGTGCGCTAAGCTCTGGGTCTTCTTTTGGAGAGCTATAAGCCTGGGGAAAGAGGTAGCAAAGTTGAAGCTAAGTTCCAAAAAGTGGCATACACACCATTCCTTGGTTCTAATACCTCATTATCATGACTCATTAGTAGAATAGAAATTTAAGTTCAGCTCATTTCTCCCTGAAGCAAGGAATAATTCAATACGAGAAAACTGGCGAGTATAGTGCAGCATTAAACTGATCTAAATAATTGTCAGCTAGTTTTGTAAGTTTTTAACCATATCTTATAAAGATAAAATAAATAAAATAAGAATCTATAAAGTTTAAAGGTTTGCACTGAAAAACAGCTAAAAGGAGCAGTATGTACCTTTCTTAGCCATAAAGCAAACCATATACTTCCTAGTGATCCAAATGAGTAGAAGACTGATGGCCATCCAAATTTTTGGATTAGAACAGGAGAGACAGCTAATCCCATGACAGAACCAAGATACATGCCACTATAAACTAGGGCAAGTGATCTGCTTCTCTCTGAGACAGGAATCCACTTAGAAAGAATATTATTCATAGCGGGCATAGCAACACCCTGTACACAAAGTAGACCACCATTAAAACCTTCTAACCACTTACAGAAAAGAAATGACACTTATTTAGAATACAGGATTGTGGGACTCTAACCAAGTCCCACCAATTTAAGTACAAGAAGAAAAACTGAGATTGTGCATTTAGATATCTGAAAACTAGCAAAATATATTAAAACCAAAGGTAGCATAAAAGACCAACCTCACCAATTCCCATAAAAGCTCGCATCATCAACAGGAATGGGAGTCCAATTCTTGCAGCGATAGGAGTCAAAACTGTAGCTATTGACCACCAGACAACTCCAAAACCCAATACTAGCTTTCCACCAATTTTATCTGCCCAGATGCCTCCAACAATCTATGTTCCAGAAAATCAAGAATTATGGTTATCTACTAAGTGACTAGAATAAAAATCCCAACCTCAGGTATTTGACAAATTGAGTAAGTAAAACACTAGCATTTACTATGAAATAAGCTCAATTCCAAGTCATGAAACTCTACTACTTCACAACTGCGAATGCACTCAATACAGTATCAACTTTTTTGAGTTTCTGAAATATTCCAGTTATTCAGAATCATACCTGAGTCATTAGGTAGCCCCAGAAAAATGAAGACTGAATCAAACCAACTGTTGCACTGTTCCAATTGAACTCTTGTGACATTGGAAGTATTGCAATGCTCATGTTTACCTACAATGAAACATATACTAAGCTAGTCAAGATAAAACTCGAATTGGTCAGTGCAGAAATATCATGAAACTAATTGAATGAATCGCCAAAAAAGAAGTTGCTTCTACAAAGAACTATCCATGTGTAAGACCAAATATCTTTACAAGGTCCAAAACTAAGCTACCACGAATAGAAAAAAGAAGGAATGTACTCACACGGTCCATGTTGCATAAAAGAAATGCCATAAAACAGAGTAGTACAATCACCCATCGCTTTGGAAACTGCTCCCACCAAGGGAGGTTTCCTTCTACTAATACAGCCTCACTTGACCCCTCTGCAGCTTGCGTTATGTCATACTCCTCGGATTTATAGTGAGCACGGGTTCTGTTGACCTTGACAAATTCAAAATGCTGAAATTGTCCTTTGGTCAGCTGAAGCCAATTACCAACAAAAGGATATGAAGAACAGTTACATCTTCCTAGACTTCTTTGTAGAGGAACTGCTAAGGATTTCGAAGTTTTTTCGCTTGAGTGATTGGTGACTCGAAGAACTGGCGAACATGAGAATCCGGAAGTATAAGAAATGGCCATTTGGCTATGACACTTTCGGTAGAAGATGTTTCCATGTGCAAATCTAGCAGCTGCAATGCTTGGCCGCTCTCCCTTATGCTGTAAAATAGCTTGTTCACGAACTTTTCCTGCCAATAAGACAAGTTTAGAAGATGTTTGTTACAAGATTTTTATTTATTTATAGCAACATTAAAAATAAAATCTGTCTTTACATGATTTCACTTCAGGTATAGCACTTAGCACAATCAAATGTAACTGTGGTTTTGAAAAACAGTGGGCCACACGAGCACACAGGTAGTGTTTGACCAACTCTTGACCGAGCGGATTTTCCAAAGCTTCAGATAAGTAAATAACCTTCTGAATCAGAACCTTTTTTTTTTTTTTTGTAAAGAAAATAGAAAGCAATGAGTCCTTGAATGCATCAGCCATCAACTGTGCAGCCTGAACTGAATTAGTTAATAATAGAGGTTATTTCTTTTTTAGGAGCTTTACCTGAGGTTATTATATATATAAAATAATATAATTGAAAAAAAAAAAAAAACAGCTAAATAAAGCCAAAAAACTAAACAAACACCAAAACAATTTAACAAAAGAAAAAGAAAAAAGAAAAGGAAAAAAGAATCTTTCGTTTGTTTGGCGAAACGGTTGATTAGTCAATTAATAAATTAAACCATAAAAGAAAAGGTTGCATCTGGCGATTAATTTTTTAAAGAGATATAATAGAGCTAGTTTTTAAGCAAAGTAAATAGATAATTCAAAAAAGTTTGGTTCATTAAAAAATAGATGTAATTCTGTATGGCCTTTTATCTCTTCAGTCAAATAGATAAAATATAACTTTTATGCAACCAGATGAAGTCTTATCTCTTTGGTCAAATAATTTTGAAACAGTGAATTCCAGTTCCAAACAAAACTACAAATGAAGCTAAATCAATAAACCACAAACACGAATGCAGATACAAAATGCTACTAATAATAAACGATACCTGAGCCGATAAAAGAACCGAGGTTCCGGTTAGAAATCAAGCTGCCGATAGCCATTGCTTTAGTAAATTAAGTAAAGCGAAGCTGAGAGAGCTAACTAATTTACACCATTTGAAAACTAAAAGAAACGGAAGCTCTACTATTTCAGAAATCGAGGCTGTTTCTGTTTAGCTGGCTCTCTGTCTATCTATCTCTGGTATCTTCGTCCAGAGAGATAAACAGAGCTAAATGAAATTTCTTTTTCCTCTTTTTTTTTTTTTTTCTCTAGCAAAAGCGGGAAAAATCCAAGTGGTTGTTCATATACCCAGGAAAGGAGGTCGAGAGGTTGACACGTGGCATATCATCCTCGTGAAGAATTGGTTTCAATTAGAAACGGTCGAAATTCTTGAATTACCCCAGAGCATGCAGTGGGAATTTGTAGTTGTATTCTTGTTGGCTGGGTTAGTAAATAAGGGGGTGATGTGGAGGGTACTGATGGAAATTGAGCTGAGAAAAATCTGGGCCGTGATTACCGAGGTGCTTTTCTCAATTGCAAAAGTGGCCCTCGGATCAACTGATTATTAAATTTGAGGTCACGTGGAATATTCGGAGCGCGACGTGGCAACTGGGATTTTGCAAACGTGACGCCAGCCAGGAGAAGAAAGTAGTCCACTGCAATTCTCCCACTCTCCTCAATTACAATTAGGGAAAAGGTGGAAATTTGACCCCCTAATGTTGAACCATTTTGTTACATTCAGATGTTGAAATATTATTTTGGCTCAAATATAATTTTGATATTTTAGAAAGAAAAAAAAGGTACAATTAATCATTCTTTGTAATGCCAAAAATCTTAGACATTAAGTCCTCTTAAACATGTGGTGGAGGAGAGTGAAAAGTGGAAAGAATTGTGGAATTACAATTACATAATTAAATATAATTATATACTTGTATATTTTAATATGATTAAATTTTAAAATCAAAATTAACACAGTTTAAAAGAAAATTTTTAAAAAATTTAAATTAAATTAGAAATTATAGGAAAATAATAAATTAATATATAAAATAAATATAACAAAATATAAGAAGAGAAGCTGCATATTTCAAACTTTTTCCTACAAATAAACTAGTATCGCCGATTTTTTTGGTAATTTCATCATCAATTATTTATTTAGTAAAAATAATTAATTCAACTAATTTTCTTGAAGATATTTCATAAAACGCATTTTTTGTGCTTTTGTTATTTTAATAAAAGTGGAAATTCTTTTGTTATTTGGTATGTTTAATATACGTGCATAATATAATTTTCTTTTATATTTCAGTAAATCTATTTTTATTTTATTATTCATTATTTATTTAGAACTGATTTCTCATAAACTTTAAATAAATACTGAATATAATCATTATTTGATGTTAAATGATGCCGGTATCATAATCAAATTCTAAACATTAAATTTATCTTTTCAAATCTTAGTCATTGAGCTTTATTTATTTAAAAAATTAATAACTTGCTAAAAAACTTTTAATATATTTTTAAAATATTAATGAATTAATATCAAATATTAATTTTGATGGAATATTTATTATTTTACATATTATTATTAATAAAATTTAAATATTTATCTTTTAAAATATCATTAATTAATAAAATTAATTCAAATTAATTGTAAAACTAATTAATAATTTTTTTCACGACCTTATTCATTTTTTTATTTTGATGGTTGCTTAGCGTATTCTTAATATAAAACTTATTTGCTCATGTTTTATATTACCTAAAGTTTACTTTCCATCTGATCAAATACTTCAAATAAATTTTTTATTACATTTGTTATGTATATTTAACAAATTTATATGATATATTTGATAATAAGTGATATTAAAATATATTAACTATTTAACGTCTCATTATAATTAAATATATTTTTTGACTTTGAATTAATATAATTATTAATTTTATGCAAATGATTAAGAATATATTGCCCATATGCAGACACAGATATGCACGAATACATTAAGTTTAAATTTGAACTACATTTTAAAATTTAATATGTTAAAATATAATAAAAACCATACTTTCTTAAAAAAATTATATTATTCGTTCACTATCAATCTTTAATCATAAATTATTAATAAAAAATAAATTAGATAAGACCCAAAAAAATAATATTGAGTTGAATTATCTAAAAACTTAAAATCTAATAAAATAGATCATTATATTCTATTGTCTTTTTTTAATTTATATTTGTGTTAGACTAATCTTATATTTTAAAATTAAATTGAATAAATTATCTAAAATTTTGACATTTAGTAAAAGAAAATTATTTTTTTTAAAATTATATATTAACAACAAATTGATGAAAATTGATTTAGTTAAATTTATTAAAAATATTTAGGTTTATATATTTTTTTATAAAAATCTATGCGCATATTGAGCTTTAGACTAGTAATAAATAATATCTAAATAATCATTTATCTTGTAAACTTAAAAATAGTTAATAAAAAATTATCAAAGTAATAATAAGACATATATAAAATTAAACTATTAATATTTAGTGCTAACAAAATATTAAATAATATTTTTTAAAAAATAGTTGTTATTTATTGAATGAATGTAATATTAGATCTTATGTAAATCCTTTATTTATTTGAAATATTACTCATTATAATATTAGATATTATTTTATAAAGTCTTTTTTTTAAAGAAAATATCATAAAATTTTATTAGCTGTATATCTACTAGTAAAATTAAAAAAGAAAAAGAAATATTAAGAAAAAAATTTTAATTTGGCAACAAGATTTTGATTATGGACTGAAAATTGATAAAAATTAATTAAATTTATAAGAAAATAAAAAAAAGTTAGTAAATATTAAATACTTGTATGTCTTAATAAAATTAAATAAAAATATTAAAATATCTAAACTTGATTTAAATTAAAGAAATAAATTTAATTTATATAAGATACATTCATATTTTTAATTTTAATTATATATTAACCATTAAGGTGATTGATCTATTATTGGTTGTGGCTGGAAGAAGAGCAAAATGCAAACTACCGTCGGAAATATCACATGGGCTGTCTTTAAGATTTTGGTGTTTAATTGGGCCGCGTTTGAGATTTGTGCAACAATTAGAACCTAAGTCCATCCAAATCTAACTAATCGATTCTAAAAATTATTAAATGACGCAACGGGATTAGTTTGTGATTTTACGTTTCATAATATAAATTCCCTTATAACATCATGAAATCTTAACCAGTCACGTCCATGAAATCGGACATCCAAATTCTTAAAAGAGTCTTGCATATAAAGCTGTGCGCAAATTCAGCACGACTACATCAATGTCTAAAATATTTGATATGTCTGGCCTTACAAACATCCGTAACTAAAAATCTTATAGAAACGAAAAACCAAATGCTTACTTTTTGGAGTTGTACATAGACTCCACCTTGCCATCATTCCCTCCAAGCAACAAGTACTTATCCTTCCTCGTTAATCCAGTACACTGAAACCCCAACACATCACCCAAAACCTTCTGCACATAATTAGCCACCTCAATCGATGATTTCCCTCCCGCTTTAACCGTCATCTCTTCGGGTAACCGATCAAGAAATGTCACCTCATAAGTTGGCCTTGGATTCATAAAGAAAAAATAAGGGTCCCAAAATTTAACCCCACGTACAGTGGTGCCATAGAACATACTTTGCTTGCAATTAACCGCCACAGGCACAATCCTATCGCTCATTTCAGCAAACAGTGCACTGAATCTCAACAAAAACTGCTCGCGACATGTAGTTCCCTCAGGACACACTACAAGATCACCCTTTTGGAGTAGAGCTGTGATGCGTTCTGCGTCAGCCGCACGATCACGTGTCAAAGCGATGGCTGGGATTGGTGATAGGAATCTCGAGAGACGGCTAACGCTGTATGTTACACACGAAACTTTGCGTCCGAGTGCGATTGCAATCACGATAGGATCCAAAGCTGTACGGTGGTTGCACACATATAGATTTCCAGGGGTTCCACGTGATGGCGCTGGAGGTGGGTACCCACGGATCACAAGGTGGATGCCTAACATCTCGTATGTGTACCGTACGATGCGTTCGGGGAGTGGTAGATTGAAGTATACCCGAAAGATGGAGAGCATGAATCCAAATGGCAACCAAAGATAGGTAGCGAGGGCATTGAGTGGGTCCGGTCGTTGAACAAAACGGCCATCGTGGAAGATTATAGGACTTTTCAGGCGATCCCGTGGCAGTGGAGTAGCTGCTTTTTTGCTGTGATAAACCATGTAGCCCTCCTGTTTTATTATGGCAAAAAGTTAGCAAGCCACATTTTCTGTATGCTCTGCGCTGAAATTCTATTTAAATTAATTTATATTTTTCATCTAACAAAATAATTTTTTATATAAAATATTTTATATAAACTTAGCATATTTCTTCACTTATAGATTAAATTTATAGATAATTGATATATATTTATTAATTTTAAATGATTAAATATGTGTTAATTATCTAATGTTAAAATATAAAATATTTAAATATATGTTATCATTTTTTTATTAATTATAGTAATATAGTAAGCCTAAATAAAAATCTCTTATTATATAATGATAAAATTATTATTATTATTTTTTAAATTTGAATAAATAAATAATTTTGACTACGAAAGATAGTGTAATTAATATATATATATATATATATATATATATATATATATATATATCACAATGAATACGTGATCCATATAAGTTATGGATATATTATATTTGAATAAATATTAAATGATTAAGATATATTTAATTATTAAATATTATATATATTAATAATATATTATATTATTGTATAGGTAGGTATATGTAGCAAAACTATAATAAATTTTCAAATGGATGATCAAAACAACACGTAATAGTTTAGCTGGAACTGACAGGCAGTTGGAATGGTTAATACTATGGGTCCCACAGGATTAAAAATTCAACTAAAACTCAGCTTCATGCTCTGACTATTGCTGCTGCAATTTCTGTTTCATCATCGTGAAATTGCATTAGGGTACTTCAGAGAATTTTCCTAATATGTAATATCAGGACATTGATTTAATACAAAAGTTTAAACTATTAGTCGAAAATAGTTAGTTCATCAAAGATGAAACGGGAGAATGCAAGGAATTGTTTAATATGTGAGAAAGCGGAACGTATAATCGAAGCTACTTCTCCTAAATTTGGTCATTTTCTAGAAACCTTGCTTGGAAATTGGATGCTTAGAAAAAATCACAATGATAATGTTCAACTTAGCTAAATTTGATCTTTTTGGTAGGAAGAGTACTGACCTTGCAAATGGACATGAAGTCATGATCAGTCTTGCGGTCTCCGATCCCAAGATCAGGAGCGTCCTCTCCAAACTCTTTCAAAATGGCCAACTTCTTCCATTTGCCAACCAACACGCCAGGCTTCTTCACGAAACCAGTGGCCCTCTTTGTCTTAGGATTTACTTCAATCTCCGTTCCCAAAACTTTGTCTCCGCCAAGAAAATCCTTCACAAACGGCTCCACCATAATCGTCGGATTCGCCGTCACCACCACTTTCCTCTTGCACCTATCGAACACCTCGTAGCTTTCTTTCCTCACATCCGCAGCATAAAATCTGCCACAAATTAACACAGATAGTCAGCGCTGGTACGGTAAAACTAATCACCTCAAAAACCTTATAGAAGCGCGCATAATGCAAAGTTCATTTCTATGTACCATGAGTTGCAGACGGTTACTATCTTTAATATCTTAATGAATGCATACCTAGGCAGAACAGCGCGGGAAACAAGCTCGATGTCACGGATTTTGAGACCAGCGAAAGAGATGAAGATTAGGATTTGGATCCCGATGGCTTCTGATATGAAGAAATAAGAGATGATGATAAAAGGCAGCGAAAGCAGCAACACTAGACCACGCAACAGACTACCGGCTTCCACGGCCACGAGCATGAAGTAAGGAAAGGAGCTACTGGAGACGAGCAGAGTACCATCCAGATCAGCTGCTATTGATTCGTATGAGGTGCCGCTGCATGATGTTATTGACGGAAACTTTTGAGCCTGTTTCATCGCCGGCATATTTATATTACTCTCTCTCTCTCTCTCTCTGAAAATGTTATAAATGGCCTCCTTTTGAACTTCTTATTTACTGTGTCTCTATATATAATATGCAGAGAGTGATAGACAGGTAGTAGAGGGAAGATCCTGGTTTTAAATGTGGGGGTTAGATGTCGAAATTACGAAATTGGGGCTGGAGGTACCCTTTTTCTTTTCTTTTTTCCTTTTTCAAATGCGCGTGAAAGTTACTGCAGTGGGTGAAAATTGGAACGTTTCGATAAAGGAGGTGATTTCTTTGAGTGTCAGAAACTCACAATTCTTGAGTATTCAAGTGCTGGGCAAGGTTTCATATTTTTGTTTCTAGTTGCATGACCATTGGTAAGCATGGAATTAAGGATAAAGAAGGTTGCCTTTCAAAATAGAAGGAAAGACAAAGCTTTATGTTTGCTTAGAAGAAAGAATAAAATTCACTTTTTTTTTTTTTTTTTTGGGTTTGCAGAATGAAATAGGACATATCTTTTAATTTTTATCAATTAAAATGCATTAACAAAACGTTAGTTCTAAGGACAGAAAAAAAATAATATATATATAAAACCAGTATCATAAATATTATTATCTACAGATAAAAATAAATTTTCTTTTTCATTTAAAATTATCCAAAATTTAAATTCGATTAATTACAAAGTTATTTTCTTTTTTATTTTCTCTATTTCAAAATATTTTTGTTTAATTTATAAATATTATATATTTTAATCAATTTGAGCCTATTAGCAATTTCTTTATTTTTCCATTATCGTCTCTAAGCAATAATAAAAAAATAAAATTTTAATTTAATCCTTAATTGCATATCATAGAAAAGACTTAATATTATCTTTTTAATAATTATAATTTTATGTATGTTTTTATTAATTTATATAAAATAAGAATATAAATTATCTTTTAACAAATTCATGGCTGTATTTTTTTTTTCAAATTCAATTGATTCATTATCAATAACTGATTTGATATAATTTATAAAATAAAATTTTATTATTAAAACCATAAGAATTAATAAAAATATATAAGAAATTATAGTGCAAAATAAAGATAAAATAATATAATTGTATAATTTGTAAAGAAATAATATGACAACAAAACTTTAGAGGAAATAAAAAAAAATCATAAATTAAATATTTATCTTTTATATTTTTTTAGAATTAAAAAACTTAACCTTAAGGTTTAGAATTCAATACTTTTTTTTATTGTGAAGAGTTGAAAATTGAAAATCAGTTTTATATAAAAAGTTTGTAATGAATAGGAAATATTTGATAGAATCAAATTTATTAATATGATATTAAATAATATTAAATAAAATTCTCACTTGATAAAATAAAATATAAAATATAAAATTTTAATTATATAAATAATTAAAATTGATATTTATCTATTATATCTTGTAATATATAGTTAATATTGTTTTAACCACTTGTTCAAGTTATTAGTTGTTTAAAAAACTATAATTGAATAGCTGAGATTTAAAAATAGTAAATTTAACCATTAAAATAAAATATGACACTGGTATAACAATAAATAATAACCCATATATATATATATAAGAGGCAGGCAGCTAAGCAAGCAGTAAGTGAGAAGTCTGTTTTAGAAAGTTGATATTGCTGTTCAGTCAGCAGCCCCGTTACCAGTGATCTCGGAACAGAAGGAAAACAGACACAAACTCAATTTTCCAAGGAGATGGGATTGAACAGTTTAGAGCATTGCACAAGATGAGAAATTTGAGTGGTTTATTTTATGAATGTGTGGAACTTTTTTGTTTTGCATTATACAACTACTTACATAAATAATTGCTAATTAAATTTAATATATGCAAACACTATGTAAAGAGATACTGTAGAAGATAACTAGAATAAAAAAAAGAATATGAAATAGTTATTATGCTCTCATTATATCAGGTTTTACTTCCTAATTTACACGAAGCATAAACCATCTATGTAATGATTTGATTATGTTTAAAATCAGTATAATCTCAGAATCTAGGGTAATTGAGTCATAAATGAAATAAAATTGTCCGACTGCTTAGGAAACCATAAAAATACTTGGCCAAAACGTCAGCCACTGTTGACCTAAATCCAACTATATGTATTTGCTGTATTGGCAAAAACATGATAAAAAAGACCCATTAATGGGTTACCTAAATTTTGGTAACTTGCTCAAATTATATTGACTTTTGATATTTAAAAACACATGGAAAAACATTAGCTGGTAAATGAATTTAGCAACTACTAGAAAATTGCATAGCTTGTCTGCAGTGGCAAGAGTTAAAAACACAAAGAAGTGGTCATTGTTGGGTGTTGAAAGAAGAACTTTAAGAGAAGATTTACTATTGACAATCCTTTTTCCTATTTTAGTATATTCTTGAAATGAATTTGGTTGAAGTAGTTGGAGTCTTGAATAGATGAATGGTTTGATGGTTTTTTTCTATTGGCTGGATGATAATTCCTTCCCACATTTTAACTATTCTTGTGGCTTTTATTTAATGAATCTTCGATTACGTGCACAACTCTTGCTTTCTCAATTAGCTGGGTTTGCACATGGAGAGATTTATTAAACAATCTTGAGTATTTTTCTTCACATAAAGTTTTTGTAATTTATTAGATTTTTAAAAAATTTATTTTATATATATATATATATATATATATATATATATATAATATTAATTTTTGAGACATAAATTTTTTTAACATGCGTGTTTAATTTTCAACATATAAATTTTTTTTACTTTTACATGTATACTTACTTTTGACACATGATATTCAAATTTATGTTTAATTTTATAATTTTTTATTAATTTATTAATTCATAAATTATATATCTAATTATATACTGACTCTTATTATAAGAAATAATATATTAATTATATTTTAATATTATATTAACTAATTAATAATTTTCTAATAGAATAATGATACTAATTCTATCCTAAAAAATAATATATTAATTATATTTTAACATACATTAAATAATAAATTAGATTTATAATTAGATAATAATTCTAGCTATAGAAAATAATATTTTATATTCTATTTTTAATATCATATTTTAATAATTCACTAATTCATTAATTATATGATAAATTTTAAATTTTAAAAAATAATAATATCAATTATATTGATATATTAATTCATATAATATCAAATTAATTAATTAATATTTATTAATATAATTTTATATTACTACATTAATAAAATTTTAGAATTTAAAAGATTAAAAATTAGTTAATTTACTATTAATTCTTAAAATTTTATAAATTAATATTAAATATTAGAAGTTTTATTAAATTATATTTATTAATTTAATTTATAATCAAAATAAATGTATGTATAACGACTAATTATTTTAAAATTTAAAAATAAATATTTATATTTTTAGTTTATTTTAAAATATTCTTTTATTCAAGAAAATTCTTGGTAACAATATCTAAATACTTTTTGACAATAACTTTTAAATTTATGAAAAGAATAACAATTCTACTTATTAAGAAAATAAACAGTAAATTAAAAATATAAATATTTATCTTAAAATTTTAAAATAATTAAATAAAATTACTAAAAAATATAAAATTTAGAATTATTTTATAATTATGTCTATTTATTATAAAAACTATCCAGTCAGTTTCCGGTCAAGGACACAGAAAAAGATAGTCTAATTAATAATGAGCTGCATTATCGGACAGGAATTTAATAAGGTAGATGGAAATATGCTACCAACAAAGAAAAGCCATAATTTTCCAAGGCAAGAAAAGTCTCAATCTTGACTAATGGTTTTGTACACATTAAATGGGAGAAATTAAGAGTCTCCACATGTCCTGTTTCTTAGTTAGGTGGATGCTGCTCCCTCCATCCTTACCGGTCTTATTTATGTCTAATGTCTAACTAATAGTTTATTCTGTACCGATCTTTGTTATTATTGTAATTATAAAATTAATTAATAAATATAATTTAATAAATTTTTTTATATTTTATATTATTATATAAAATTTCAAAAAATAATAAATTAATTATCTTAAATATTTTAAAATCTCTAAAATTTTAAAATTTTATTAATATTAATAAAATAAAAATATCTAATAAATAATTTTTATATTATAAATTAATATATCAATATATTTAATATTGTTATATTTTATTAACTGTTATCTAATTACAAAAATAATTTATTAATTAATATATATTAAAATATAATTAATATACTATTTTTAAAAATAAATTAAATATCTATTAATTAATTAATAAGATAAAATTAATATACTATTAATTTTTAAAATAAAACTAATATTATTATCTAATTTTCAAATGATCATAATATTTAAATATAAAAAATATCATATTTTTTAGTTAAAAATCAATTTTTAATTAAACATATAATTTATTAACTAATACATTAATAAACCGCACATAAATTCAGATCTCAAGAGAGTACACATAGTACATGTATCAAACTTCCTAATTCTATGTCAAAATTAACAAAAAAAATATTAAATCTTAAAATGGTCTAGTTATTGCAATTGCAACTTGATTGATCTGAGCCTGCCCCACAAATCAAACCAGCCCAAGCCACTAATTCTGACAAATAATATCCTTGGCCCAAGGCTAGCCCAAAACCTTCACGAGATCTTATGCAAGTCCGGCGCATAAATTAATAAGCAGTGTGTGAATATTATAAATGAAGCACACTCATTTGGGACTTGCCCCATTCTCAGACGTGTCGCAAGAATTTCCTGAAACAAGATACCTCTTGCATTCAAAGAGTTGCCAATGGACATTATTAAAAGTTCCAATTCTCTTCTCTAGTACTTGACATAAAGCAAAGTATAAAACATAAACATAAACTATACAAGAAACAGAACATAAATAGACGACGTGTAAGGTGGTTGCTAGGCTCTAGCCTTGAATGGGATTGCTCTGATGGTTATCTGGTGGTACAATGCAGCAAGTGCAGCGCCAATGAAAGGTCCAACCCAGAAGATCCACTGAAGAAGCAGATCAAATGCATGATAAATAAAAAGCTTATACACAAATTGTAATATTTTCTACTTACATGATCATCCCACGCATGATCCTTGTTGTATATGATGGCAGCTCCGAGACTCCGAGCAGGGTTGATGCCAGTTCCTGTAATGGGAATGGTTGCCAAGTGAACCAGAAAGACTGCAAACCCAATAGGCAGTGGTGCCAACACCTGCCATTTTAAAGGCCTCAGATGATTAAGAGTAAGAAAGCATCAATATTGTTGTCATGGGAGATTGTAATTTACTATCAACTATATGGGCGACACACCTTGCAGAAGCGACAAAATTTAAACAAGAAAGATTGATATTATTGTGCTCATTATTACAGATTATATTGACCGCTTGAGACTGGAAAAGTGGAAGAGGAAGATTACAATATGTAATTGGTTGATTCATCTCACATACATATGATAATTGCACATGATCGCAATAGGTTCATTGTCCAAGAACTTCTGTCTCCAACAAATTGAGTGGCAGGTGTGTCAAAATCTTGCAAAAATGTAGACTCTCCTAAGCTAAAGCGGGCAACTAGAAACTCTCATGTAGCTCCTAAGTTTTTTAAATACCAAGCTTGTACATATACTGCCACAAATGCTGCTGTAGGGTTATTATTTCTGCTATTTCTGATTAAGATAATAATACATATTAGATTTCTATTTAATTAGGAAGCAAAAAAATGGTCACATGCATGACATGTAACGAACCGAATGCATTAACTGCTCTGATGCAATTGGTCAGTAGCTAGGCCAGAGAACCATCTTATAATGTTCAAGCCAGGATACTGTCCAGCCTGAATGAAATGGGGTCAAGAACTTTGAGAATTAACAACCATAGATGGGTATAGCGAGAGGGGAGAGACAGAGATGAGGAAAAACTTACAGGGACATGAGAGTCTCTAGCACTTCTCTTGGCATCAGTAGCAGAGAAAACAGTGTAGACAAGTACAAAGGTACCGACAATCTCAGCACCAAGGCCATCACCCTTGCTATACCCAGGGTTCACCATATTGGCTCCACCGCCAACCCTCTCGTACGGTGTTGGCTGGAACACTTTAACCACCCCGGCTCCACAGATAGCCCCAAGGCACTGCATCACCATGTAGAATATAGCTCTGTTCAGTGACAGCTTTCTTGCCAAGAGAAGACCAAATGTCACCGCTGGATTTATGTGCCCACCTGTCTAAGAAAGAAAAAGAACATCAGAATACCAGGAATCAAAGTAAAAAAGAAAGGGAAGAGAAATCTCTGACCTGAGATACCAGCAGTGCAGTAAACAAGGGCAAAGATCATGCCACCAAAAGCCCAAGCAATGCCCTGAACACCAACAGAGGCACACTTGTTAGGTGACCTGTTGTAGCCCATGACAGTTAAGACAGTGATGTAGAGGAACAAGAAGGTGGCCATGAACTCGGCAATTCCAGCTCTATAATAAGACCAGGACTTGAGTTCACCAGGCAAAAACAATGGTGCCGATGGTGGCTCGTTATAGTCCTTCTCAGTCTGAGCTGCGGTGCCTATAGGTTGCCTTTCTGGGAACCTGTTTGCTCCTAACGTCACATCTTCTTCTTTCCCCTCCATTTTCTCTCTCTCTCTCTCTCTCTCTCTGCTTGCTTTACTTCTGAATAAACTCTCTTTGTTTTTCTTTTGTCTAGGAGCTGGAAGAAGTGAGGTTTCAGGCGGCAAGAGGTCAAGAACTGGATTAGAAGTCGCTCAAAAGAAAAGAAGGTCGCGCCACGAGTCATTAATCATGGCATGGCGTGAGAGGATTAAGCAAATATCAGGAAGTCCCTTTCACACGTGTTAACGTCTGTAATGGCTTGGAAACTCGTTCGTTTTTGAGTTCATAAAGCTCAGAATTCAAGACGAGGCACCTGGGTTAAGGACGTGATTTCACTGCCGGGTCCTAATAGCTTGACGCCTGTCACACGAATGGATCTTTGTTTGTTTAGTTATGACATAAAGAGTCAGGTCCAGTTGGACCCTCTTACGAAACACCGAGCCGCTTAGTATCATGCAACGTGCGCGCCCACGCCACCCCCTCAACCAACTCTTACATCTTTGCATAGTTCATGCAAGGTGCTCCAATTATGCAACCGAACAAAAATGAACCTGAATCATATAATCTCCATTTAGGGGGGGTCCTCTCAATACTCTGCCCGCAACGAATCTCTCTTCTCCACCTCTTCGGCTTCCATATTTCTCTTGTATAACACGGCAACGAATTTATTTGAGATTTAGATCATTTATAAACTCACGTAATCGGATCCGAATTTATACACTTTGTTATCCAATCACTTTTATTGAAAATTAAATATAATTTTTGTTTTATTTTGATTACCAAATTATTAAGCATTATAATTCTCAAAAAATTATAACGAATTATTAATAACCTTAAGTGTCATCTCTTTTTAATTGTTTCTTTTTTACCTCTTTATTCTATATTTGAATAATTATTATTGCTAAATTCATAACAGATATAACTCATAACTATTTACTTTTTAATCTATTTTTAGTTTAACATGTCTTTTTTGAATTTTCTTATTTATATCAACACTTAAAAATTTATTCAAATTATATATAAAAAGGACAATATTAAAAGTAAAATTTACTTAATTAACAGACGACTCACTCAATCGTAAAAACACTTAACAATTACTAATACGATTAATCAAGACAACTGTACCTAGCACCAATATTACATTAATTATCTAATCCCGCATGATTATACTAACCGGAAACTATGACTCTACCCTAGTTTTCATTTATTAGTAAGTTTTGAAATAATTATATTTTTAGTGTTTAAATTTGTCAAAAAATGAGAATTGAATGGTTGAACTTTTAAAACTACAAACTAGATGTGGCAATCTGTAAAAAATTAACAAAATAATGCTTTTAGCAGGTCACACATTATAAATAACGATGTAATTTTTTATATTAAATGAAATAAAAAATAAGAGACATGTGATAAAAATGTGTTATAAAAATAATAAAATGATAAACTTGTCCATCATATACAAACATATTTTTACCAAGTTATTAAAATTTTACAGTTCAATAAATATTAAAATTCATGAATTGAAAATTAAGAATTAGTACTACTAAATTGAGGATTAATAGATATTAGATAAAAAAGAGTTATATAAGATAAATTTACCCTAAGGCTGTATCACTAATGTGTCACGACCCCACCCGTGGGCCCGTGACCGGCACTAGGGAATGGGTAGGCTTAAGGCCACCGAAACCCGTAGTAAGCCTGACACTCACTGATTTAAACAAATCTCATCTCAAATTAATATTATTAAAGCCACAATTTATCTTAATAGCTACATTCTACATAAATACTTCGGTCTGCCAGAAAAACTAGGCGAGACCTGAAACTCAGAAAATTTACAACTGATACATCTACAATTACTACTGCGGAGAATCTAAGATTTACCAATTTACATACCAAATCAAATACTTCACCCGATGATGAAGGAGTCGGGTTACTGAATAGGAGTCGCGAGAGGACTAACAGTCACGAATCTGAAAAAAACATAAATGGAGACTATCAGTCTCGAGAGTGAGTTAAAATCAAATAATCTAGGGACTATTGCTTCTTCTCAGAAAACATAGATTATTCAAATCAGTATATCAAACCATACTGTAATCGTACCCTACTATTTCCTTCACATAAAATATTAATCATTCGAATCAAAATATCAACCATGCACGTAAATACAAATCACATTATAATCAAATACCATAATAAATAAATAAATAAAAATATATATTTACTTTTACGGGATGAGTGGCTCGGTAGAACCCTAAACCCCAAATTTTTAGTAGCCTTTCGGCTCTCTTAATCCAACAGGTCTGGCGCCCAGAGAGCAAGCTCGATCAGGGTCCTTACCTCCAGCCTGAACACTTGAATTCCAAATAAGCCGGCCAGAGAGCATCGCTCGATCGGGGACCTTAACTCCTAAGAATCAATCGAACTCGGCCAGAGAGCAAGCTCGATCAGGCAAACAAATCCATAATAACCTTATGTCCATAATCATTAGGGCAATTCGCGGTAGATGTAACTCTATCGGAAAGGCAGATTGTTCTACAGCCACATTTCCCCCAATTCGCAATCATCACACATATAATAAATATCATTATCCGATGAACTCATCCAACACATATCGGAAATAAAGATTAAAGATTTAAGATAAAACAATCATGTAAGGAGGAAAAATAATAACGTTTACGTTTGTCTTATTATAACATACTAATAATAATATTTATTAATTTCAAATATTAATATAAAGTGAAATCATTTATTTTGCGATACTAATAATCATACCATATTCTAAATATTTGAAAATCGACATGCAAAGCAAGATTAAAACCAACGACCATCTTGCCAAGTTTAGAGGAGCGGTCAGGCATGGGAGTCATCTAATCACAGAAAACAATTTATCAATATGTTTGAGACAATCGATCATTAATCCTGTCCTAGACTCCACTCCTAGATTCCCGTCGACGGCAGAATTCTCATCCTCAAGCTACAACACCCGAACATTACCCCAGAAAGCGGGTCCAGACCTCGGAAGAACACTTCAAATACTCAACAATTTAAACAACGGGAGTGGTCCCCAAACTTCACACTATTTCCGACCGCGCGCCACCAACAGCAAAAGATACATTTGACTCTGTTATGGCGGCAGCCAGCACAGAACAAATATTTTTAACTCACAAATAACATCAAATACTCAATATAATCCAATAGACACAAATTTAAAATCAAGGATTTCTAAGATTAACGGGCCAAAGATAATTATTATCAAGAGGCCTCGATCGCTCGACTATTCATGCCTCCCATCGGCAGCAGTCCGATCGACATCCGATATACACCATCGGACTCAACAACCAGATTACACACTTGACGATCTCACCAATTTCGATCGACACACGATCATCCGGAGATTGACGATTCGACGTACGTGGACGTCCGATCGGAGTCGACTGCCGGCCGGGTCGCACGTCGGTATCGGCGAAGACTGGCAGGAGAGTCGGGATACGCCCTCCGATCGTCCCATCTCCCGGGATCTCGGGATCTCACGAAAGCCAGCCCAAGGTGGCTCCTTACGGGAACTTCTCCTCCGGCACGTACCCTACGCGCCGCGCAAAGGCTCCGAGGATCGATCCGCCGAGATCGCCACCACCGAAGAGGGCGAACGCTCACGTAGTCATCATCGTCACTATTGCGCCTGGCATTGTACCACGCCACGTACTTGTAGCTACGCGGGCTGCCTTCCGGCTTGTCCTCATTGACCGGTAATGATGCAGCCCTTGCCATTACGTGATCGTATGCCGGCGTATGTGGACACAACCGCGGCATTGTATGTCGGCCCATTTCTTTTTTCTCTTCTTCTTCCCGATTGTTTCCCAATCAATATATCATTTGACCCCCTCGAACTTTTTCTTATTACAATTTGGTCCCTCAACTTGCTTAATTACTTACAATTCCATCCCTGTAATTCCAATTTAACCCCCAAACTTCTTTTTAGCCTTTCAATTAAGCCCCTAACTATTTAATTTGGGCCAAATCCGAATTATTGAAAATATACAATTACAAAAATGCCCCTGACCGACATATTTATTTACAAAAATACCAAGCTCACAAATTTCCATTAAAACCCTATAAAAATAACATTATACTTTCAATCCTTATTCCAAAATAAATTTCCAATTTAGTCCTAACCACAATTAAATTAAATTATCAATTTCCGCCTTAAAATTTAATACTACTAATCAATTATAATACCAATTCTCCCAAAATTCTTTTATAAAAACATCCTTTATAATTTCTTCCAAAATTTTTCAATATATAATTTTACTTATATAAATATGCATTTGGGAAAATTTGAATAACCAAAATATAATTATTTCTCAAATAATTTACTTGTATAATTTCTTAAAATTTCAAATTAATTGCGTATAGAAAATAACTCATTTATTTGATTAATATTAAATTTTTCATTAAATCATTTCAAATTAAACCCAATAATAATGAAGCTAAAATTAACTTAAATAAAAACTCATTATTAAATATATAAAAAAATTCCGGGTGTTACATAATGAATCTATTTTAGTTTTTGACTCGTTCAACAATTTTTACTCCCTTATATATATTTATAAAAAATTAAGAAAAAACTTTAAAGTAATCTATTAAAAACACACTATAAGAAAATAAATATTTAGCGATGCTTAAAATTTTATTTAAGGACACTTTAAAGTGTCACTATAATTATTACTGACGCAATACTAACCGTCATAATTGTGTTGCTAAATTAGTTGTCACAAATACTATAGCAATGTAAATATTTGTGTCGGTAAAATATTATTATGACATTTTTCCTTATCACGTTATTAAATTAATATGACGACGCTTGTTTCTATGACTGTTGCAAAATGAATAATTTATTTTTTTTAAATTTTACTGACATTATTAAATAATTGGATCTCTAAAATAATAATACTTTTTAGAATAAACGTCTTTAAATTAAAGACTCTCAATAAAATGGGTATCTTATATTAATGATAATTTGCATCTCTAATTTAGAAAACACTCAATAAAATGAGTATATCTAAAACTGATGATGGTCTCTGATAAGCGTAAATATAAATAATGATGCTTATAGTAAACATTATCATTAAATTAATTATTATATTAATGTTTACTTAAATACGTTGCTAACGTTTTGTAATTCTCGGACGTTTCTTTTAACAAGTGTTATTAATTTTTAATTTTTAGCAATATTTTTTAAAAGTGTTGTTAAATTGCTGTAATAATACACCTCTTTGCTATAAGTACAATACTTTGTTAAATTTTTATACATTATCACATTGAATTGTTAATTTTAAAAATTTAATTACTAAATTATTATTTCTTAATAAATACAAACACTAAGAATACGATTATCTCTAAATTTTTATTATGAAATCTAAACATTTAACTTACGAAGAAACTATTAAAAGAAAAACCCAAATAGTAAAAAGAAGGGAAAAGAACTCGCAGTAAAGACAAGATTCTTAATCCATTTTAATATAAATAAATATCATAAATCTTTATCAAATTTATTTATAAACTAATGTTATTATATGTTTATATAATAATAATTTATTTAGCATTCTATTTTATTAAAATCTTTAGAAATGTATAACTAAATGAAATTATATCAAATTCTTTTTACTACAATAAAATTACTGTCCATCCAATTACATATTTCTTTATTTCTCCTTCTCTTCATATCCCTATTTTCTTTTTTCTTTTTTTCCCTTGCATCTTTAAGCCTATATTTTATTTTTATTAAATATCACATTAAGTGGAAAAATTTACGAATAAGTTTCTGTTTTATATAGTTTTATAAAATTTAAGTAAAATACAGTGTTAACAATTAAATATATTATATTTTATAAAATCAATAATACCTATTGTTTTATGAAATTATATGAAGTTAAATATTTTCATCCACTGATAGCAATGAAAATTCAATATATATACATAACGGGATATTAATTAAAATAAAAACTATGTCTCTGTATGGTAAAAGAAAATTAGTAGTTAAAGAAAAGTAAAATGTAGTTTTATTTTTAGTCATAAAAGAGAGAGAGAGGGAGAGAGATAGAATGCACAAGGACCGGACCTCAACCAAACTAAACTAAAGTACCAAACAAACCCTAAAAAGGGGTCACGTGTGCGTCTGGGGGTATGAATGTGCGGCGACGTTTTATCGGACAGACTTCCTCTCTCAAGTCTCAATGTCTGGACAGCGACGCAGGGAGCAAAGTTTCGCAGTCACATAATAGTTATCTTTCTTTATTATTATTATTATTTTTATTTATCACTATTATTATTGTTATTATTATTCATATTAATATCCTCATTTTTTTATTTCAAATTTTTTTTTTTCTTTCTAAAACCTAAAAATTCACACTTATCAAGCTTCTCTCTCCCTCTCTCTCGTTTATCCATTTCTTCTTCTTTCGCCGACAAAATAACCGCCAAATCTCCTTTCAATTCGAGCAGTCTCTCTCTCTCTCTCTCTCTATATATATATATATATATAACTAATTTTCTCTCCTCCTTCAGGTACATTTATATTTACATTTCTTTTATTGGATCAATTTTGTTATAGAAATGGCTGTTTTAAGCCTTTATGTTTGTTTTTGTTTAAATGTTAAGCTGTTCGTTTTTTTTTTTCCAATTGAAGTTAGGGTATGTTATCTTTTGAATTGATATATTTTCCCTCTCTTGTTTGTGATTTTGCTTAAGTTTTGTAATTGTGTTCTAATTTTGTTCAGTGAATATATACTTAACTTAGCTGTTTAAGCTCAGTGTGATTATGTTTTAAATCCTATACAGGTTTGGAGAATGATTATATTTTTTTGGCTTTGTTTGTACAATGTTTCAGTTTTAGGGTTAGTTTAGAGGTATTAATTCATTTCTTTAGTATTGTTGCCATTGAGGTTATTTCATGTCTGAGACGCTGGTATTTATTTAGGTGGATTAAAGGTCAATAGAAGATAAGTCCAAAAAAACAAAAATGATGCAACTGTGATAATTTTGCGGACTAATAGTTGTGGATGGTTGGTATGGTTCAGCTACACAATATCATACGTCGACTATAATGGCTTATGGCTTATTAGAGTTTAAAAAATTAAAATGAAAGAAAGGAAAAATTAAAAGCACAATTAGTGTGGTGGAGCATTTTTGTTTAAATGTATGCGATTTCGCATGTGCGCACTCACACAAGGAGAGGTTTATCTTGCTTTGAAATTTATTGGAAGATTGACATATTTCTTTCAATAAATGGTTTTCTTTCAATAAATGGTTATGTGGTAAACCTTCTCTCACTCTATTGTACACCACTTTGAAGGTACAAGTTAAAGACTATTTATTGGAAACTACTATGCATTCATGGAATTAGTACCCTAGCGGGATTGATGTAGATTTGAGGACGTCCAAACAGGCCTGCTATTTGTTTACTGGCTCAAGATTTTGAACATCAAACCTGGCATCACAAACTTCTTCTCCAGATAGATATTTACAGATACACTTCTTAGTGTTTGAGAACTACTGTTAAATGTCAAAAGTTGATATGGCAGTCATTAAACCTGAGGTTTGATTCTTTTGCTGTTCTTGGAAGTTGACACCTGTAGCTAGATATTCTTGGCATGTTTAATCCATTCTAACTAGCAATTGAGATTCTAATATTATTGATTGCCTTATGTATGATTGAGAAGATCTTTCGCTCTTGTGTCCATTATCACTATGTCCCTGGCATGAGACAAATAGTTTGGTTTTATTGTTCTCTTATGCTCAGCTGTTTATGAACTTGCATGTTTGCTTGAATAGCGATTTCTATATTAGATATGCTTGTTGTGATATTCAAATACATGCCTATCCATGATAGGCTGCAATTGAGATCAGGGATTATGGCTGTGCTCTGAGATATTGGAAATAGGGAAGGTTGAATTTCTCAAATGTGAAATATTTGGTTCTTCTTATAATGCAGCATCGAGTTCTTGGGTGATACGAGGCTAGAGAAAGACATCATGACCATTTAAAACAAACTTAGTTTGCTCTGAAGTACTAGTATTTTGATAATAAGAAGCTACAGTTTATGAGTATCTGTGTGTTGGGGGATTGAGGAGAGGAAAAGGGGGTAAATTAGATTTCTTAACTCTTCATTACATAGTTTTTTTTTAAATAAGTTTTGATAGCATTATCACTAGCATCAATCTATGCATTACAGGTGGCGTAGAAGTGGATAAACCTGATTTGTGCTGTTATGAAACTGTAATGAATTGTCATAGTTACAGGATTTGGCTTTATTATCCTTTGAATCAGGGATCATATCATTCAATATATGTTACTTTCCGCATTATAGATCCTGTATTATAAACCTTACGGGAATTACACTTCAAAAGCTAGCCATTAAGATGGGGGAATCCAAATCCATACAAATATTCATTGAAATCCTATACTTTCAATCTGGGATCCAAGTCCCATATCTTGCCACTAGGATATAACATTCTGACATTTGGATCTTCAATTAGTGATCCTTAACTTCTTAATGTTTCTTATGCATTTAAAACTGATGCTAGATTTTGTGCTTAAGAACTTAGAAATAGAAAATGAGGGAATGGAGTTGCTGAGATCTAGTATTTCATCAGCCAAAATTACAATTTCACATTAACCCCCCAAAGGCATAACATGTTAACGAGTAAATAGCTTCTTTCTGTTACGTCCGACAGTAGTAACTTCTGGATATTGTCCTGTGTGCTTTTTATATTGGCATATTTATATAAATAAAAATATTCATACCAAAAGGCAGCCGTCATATTTTCAGGTTTGTATTGGTAACTTTACTGAGTGCCACTTTTCTTGATTTGTTTTGGTGCTTGTTTGTGGCGACCATATCTTCATATATCGGTATTAGGATTAATCTCAAAGCTATTTTGGCTCTTACATGCATTTTCAGATGATGAAATCCTATATCTGGCTTCAGACTGCTGATGGTTCAATTCAGCAAGTGGAACAAGAGGTTGCTATGTTTTGCCCCATGATATGTCATGAAATTATACAAAAAGGCCTGGGATCGTCCAAGAACTATGCAATATCTCTTCCACAACGAGTCAATCCTGCAATGTTGAGCCTGATTCTTGATTATTGCAGGTTTCATCAAGTACCAGGTCGCTCTAACAAGGTTTCTTTGCATTTCTGAGTTGTCATTTATTGGCTTTATGTGTTCTTCTTGCATGTGGAATTTAATGTATTAATTTATTGTCAATTGGAGAATTTTTGACTAATTGCTTAACATCCTCAATGACTTAGATGCTTTCTTGATAAAGTTTTAAAAGATGTCCTAGTATAGGTATACTATATGTCAAAAGTAACATTTAGTCCCGACTTGTTTTGTAGGAGCGGAAGTCTTTTGATGAAAAGTTCATTCGAATGGACACAAAAAGACTCTGTGAGTTGACTTCTGCTGCTGACAGCCTCCAGCTGAAGCCTTTGGTCGATCTTACTAGTCGTGCACTTGCAAGAATTATTGAAGGAAAAACCCCTGAGGAGATACGTGAGATATTTCATTTACCTGATGATCTTACAGAGGTGTCTGATGCTTGTTGGATTGTGCTTAGATGCAATTTTTTTCTGATTTGTTATTTTAATATAGCATTACACTAATATAGGAAGAGAAGCTTGAACCTTTGAAGAACACAACCGATGATCCAAGAATCCGACTTTTGAATCGACTCTATGCTAAGAAGAGGAAAGAACTAAAAGAGAGACAAAAACTAAAGGTGAAACATGACATCTTGTTAAATTTTTGTTTTTTAGTTTCCAACTGTATTCTTTGAAATACATGTTATTCAATGCATTGTTATCCTAGGTGCTTGCCTTGTAGGGGCTCCTTTAGTCGAGTTTTAGGAACTCGAACTTTTCTCTGAACTTCTACTTGCCTTCTTGATAAAACATAATCTATTAAATATTACTTAGGAAACTAGTTGGTAACTACCAACTAACACAATAACTACCCCTACAAAATCGACAACCACCCACACAATAAGGTGACTGAACCTCGCACTTAGCAATACTTGAAAGGAAATATAACTACTAAAAATTGAACATAAACTGCCAGTAATGAACATAACTGCTGACTCTTTAGTTGTTATACATGGCTTGAGAGCATCCCCAGCACTACTCTCTATATGCGTCCTTATAAAATTATAAATAACTAACTTTTTATTTTAACTCACCTTGAAATTTGTGTATATTCTAAAAATACTCTCTATTTTACTCCATAATTAATTTTTTATTAATAAAGTAAGAAGAGAGAGAAGTCAGTAAGGAAGTGACTCTTAGAAGAAAAAGTAAGGGAGATAAATAATAAAATATAGTTAAGAGCCATTGTCTGCCTCCTTAAATTTAAGGAGAGAGAAGTCATTTTAGGGAAGGAGAATGAATTAGAGAATCTCTTGGAAGCCTAATTTTTGCATGTACTCCCTATAATAAAGGAGCATTATTTAAGAGCTTGTTGGGGATGCTGTAAGAATGGTTGAGCTAATTGGCATTCCAACTAAATTTCATAACTTATTTTCACGTCTACAATGATTGTAACTAGACCTCTCTTGTGTTTTAGAATGTTGAGGCTCAAGAAGAATGCGTGGATGACCGCTCAGTTGATGACCTCTTATCATTTATTAACGGAGGAAATAAAGGTATACGTCCCTTTCCTTTCCTTCCTCTGTATTTTTCTTTTTGAAAATTGTGGCCTTGGCAGACAGTTTCTTTTTCACCTCAGTTTTGCAGTTGGAAAGGTTCCTAACTACATGTAGTCCAATCATGTTGCGTAAACAGTGTTCTAATAATCCCACGCAGTGGGAACTAAAATCTAAAATAAGGAAGTGCTAATCAATAGTTAACAAATCATTTTCTATAGGAATTATTTTTGTATTTGAGTAGTATGAATTTAATACATTGATTTAATTCAAAAACATGAAGAATGTCAGTCAAGAACTTCAGGAAAATTTAAGAAATTCGGTTGATTTTTGTTTCACAGTTTCCAAAGGGTTAAAAACGCCAAAGAATAAAAAGAAGCAGCAAAGAAGAAAAGATCAGCAAAAGAGCACTTCTTTAAATGAAGCCATTGAGACACATAAAAAGGTTAAACCAACTATGTTGCCATCCCTTACTTTGTTGACATCTTAGTTTGTGTTTTATTCAAGTTCTTGATTTTCACCTTCTCTAGGAAACAAATGGTCTAAATTCTTCGTGTCATACTGCTGAGGTTGATAATGAATTACAGTCTATTACCAGTGAGACCTCAAAGTCACAAGGTGTGGAGGATGAGATTTTTGCCCCTAAAGTTGAGTTTGATGATGTTGATATTGATGATGAGATTGATCCAGCACTAAAAGAAAAAATTGATAGGTGAGCATAAACTTTTGAGTTATCGAAGTATTCCTAAATTGCATATGTATATCTACCTGCTTCTTATGTATGCCTGTTCTATTGTCAAATGGAAACCACATGCTGGGTGACAAGGAGAGTTGTCAATTTCTATTCATTTGAAGGAAAATGGTCACACATCAGTACATGTGCATTTCTGAGATATGAATTGCTGATGCAATGCAGAATAGATTTTAGCTCTTGATTGTGGTTTCTCTTCGGAATAAATAGACCGGAAATTTTCCTTTTCATCTTTTGACTCAGGGAGGTTGAAGATTTTGCTCGGAGACTGAATTCAGATTGGCCTGAAAGAATGCAGGAGCTTCTATCTTTGAGTCAAGAGAAAAGGCCAGGTCATTTTGCAATTAATGGCAATGGTGCCTTGGGAGGATATGGAGGTATGGGTTCTTTCCTTATGGTTTTGATGTTGCTGTTATGATCTCCTTTGTGCCTGCAGTTATATTTATCTTGTTTGTATTAGTAGCTGCCTCCCTTCTTTCATAGCATGAGGTCTCTTTGTTATGTCATAATACTTGAGTTTTAGGATTGACAACATCATTCTGTAGTCAATCGCATTAGTTATCTACATGTGTTGTATTGATTCGTTCACCCACCCATTCATGGTGAATGATCTATGCAGTGTATTTCATTTTATATGGGAAGGACTCTCATCATTTAGTTTTTGCATGATCACGTTCACCCACCCATTCATGGTGAATGATCTATGCAGTGTATTTCATTTTATATGGGAAGGACTCTCGTCATTTAGTTTTTGCATGATCAGGCTCTTGGTTGCCTTAATGTTGGCAATCAGCTGGAATGATTAGCTGAATAGTATATGCCATATAATGAATAGAATATACTCTACTCCTGTTATGTAGATCGTTGAGGCACATTTTCGTTCTCCCTTGAGAAACTAGTTTTCAAGTGTTCCTTCCTGAATATTACATCCAGAGATGCAGTTGTGGGGAAATTTTATCTCAAGGATCTGATAAAATTATATGCGTTTGATTTATCAAATAGAGCCAGCACTATGCTTTAGAACCTCAACACACTGAGCCATCACCATCATGTTCTACAATAACTCATGAAATGCTTTGTTTGGATGGAGAGGATCAGATCCGGAGCAGAAATGAATTTTGCAGTATGGCTATTTCCTAGGGTTGCCAATTGCTGGAACAATTTTGACCGGATGCTAATACTCTGTTTATGAATGGCACCAACAGAAGATGTGAATCCACGTGTAAGTTTTTTCACATTATTTATTTATTCTTTTTTTCCCATTGAAAGCAAAAAAGAAAAAGCAAAGAAAAGAATTTATTGTGCCTTTATAGGAGGTGATTTTGATTGTGGGGGTGACCTTTTGTACTTTTTAAGCGAAGTAATAAATGGGAAAAATGTTCCATCAGACAGTTCCATTCAATTGTCATAAGTTTGTGAGGTTCACCAATAATGAGGATGCAATTATTGGTGATTTCTCTTTCCATGAAAAAAGGACATAGGAGGAGAGACATTGTTAGCCTTTTACGAAAGTTCTATTTTGAATTAAATATTTTCTTTGAAAGATACATTTAACCACTTCACTGTACTTCGTGTGATCATTAAATGAAGTGGCTTCGATGTTATATTGTCGTTGTGCGTGCAGTTTTCCTGGACAGGATGTGGTGTCGATAATGAGAGATTTGGGAGGAGGCAGTTTGCCTGATGAGATGATGAGCGCCCGCCGTTATTTGTCTTTGTATTGTTTAACCTAAGGTGATCAATGTTGAAGCAATAGAAACATCATGCTCAGAAACATGTATTTCTTATAATTTTTTATAAGCCAACAATTGGGCTCTTCGGAATTTTTGTGTATGATCTTACCACCTGATAGGGTCAGTCAAAAACTAATGAAAATTGGGCAGGACACACTGCGAGAGTCGACTTCTCATTCATTCCACAACTATCTGAACGGAAAGGTATTTACTACAGCTTTGAAATATTTAAACAGGATCGCTAAAATTATAGATATACTTGAAACAAGGATAAAATTATGGTAACCTAATTAAGCCTAAGGAAAGTGGTGCTTAGGCTTACATGCCTAATACAACAACGCATGTTGGTCAAGCCTCATTCTAAATTCACTTCCAACACACATTTTTATGGTTACGTACAAGTATTATCAGCTCTCCTACAACTTATACAGGTGACGTTTTTTGAGCTCCATCGTGTACTAAACACCCTAAAATTAATAAAAAAACTACAGTGAGTTGTGTTCATTAACCTTTTGTCTTTGTTATTGAGATTGAGGGGGTTGAAATCGGATGTGTGGGCAAGGCCTCTCAGGAGCTCCCCTTGTCCATAGTGCTTTGAGTTCACCTCTCTTCTTTCCCAGTGTCAAAAAAGTGCCTGCATCCATGACCAAAGAATCACACATCAATGCTGTGCGGTGGCTACCTCAAAATGAGTACTTGCCTATTTTGACATGAAAGCAACCAGTAAGTTGATCTCATCTAGTTAGCAGAGGTACGAATGCACCTTCTGAAGCCATTCTCACTTACCAAGTGTGAACGGAACAATATAGAGCAGTGCTGGCTGGCCGTGCCCATCCATCATGTTCAAAGCCACATAAGTGATTAGAAGACCTGCAGCGGAAATATTATGGGATCATTTACCAATGATACGAGGTCTATGAAGTTGAATACTACACAAAATCAACTCTTGTCCGGAGAAGTATAAAAATTATCTACATTCTACGTTATCTTATGTAATTGTGGCCAAGTATATACAGTTGTCATTTCTCGTACCTAAACCATAAGCAGTCATGGCCCACAGAAAGTAACCTGCTCGAAGATTCTTCTTTGTCAGCCAATCATACCTGCAAAATATAATGAGCACAATTTCATTCATAAAACAGTCAAAGCATCACAAACTTTAGTTTCCCAGTTTGTATGAAAACGTAACAAGATAAATTTCCGATACAGTCAAATGGTCAATGGAACAAGCGTTCTAGCCTACGCCTTACACGTTTAGGTCCAAAGTAACATATGGTGCAAGCCTGAATCCCAAACTAATTAACGAAAAAAAAAGAAAGCAGCTAATATCCCGATTACGGCACGAGTAAGTTTGTCTGGATGTTCAAGGGAATCTTGCATCATTTTTTGTGGGCTAAGTAGTCAGCCGTAGGCCCCATAAGGTAACAGGAAAAGAAGGCTACCGAAATCTATAAATGCTTTCCAAGGGATTAAAAAACAATCGCTTTCAATCTCAGGGACTTTTATGGACAAAATCGAATAACTTATATGGCTCCAAACTCGTACCTTAATGCAAAAGCAACAAGCAATCCAGGCAAAATGATATCACCAAAACCGATAATACTATAGCCACCCCAAGGATCAAACATCCGTGGGATTTTCAATAACATTGGTATACCATCCTCTCCGCTCTTATCACCCCGAGCCACCTGCAAAAAATAGTCAAAACTAGAAAATTTAAGTTTCATCACAAATAACATAATTCTGCTGCAGACATTGGGCCTTGCCAATACTCACCACTATCATTACACTCTCCTTGAACCACAGCTTGGAAACAAACACCCAGAAGATGTCATACAAAAATGCGCAACTGAGAAGAACTGTTCCCACCTGATTCCATTATTTTTTACCCCATGAGAAGGACAAAAAGATAAAAGCACCCGTTAGTTATCAGCAATAAATCTTTTTCAGGTCATGCTATGACCTTCCACATTTTACAAGTGTTTCTTCCAAAGTAAGAGGAACTTAGAGTCTCTAGGCCAAAGCTTGAGAATCTTATGGCTGAGCCTCTAAACATTCCATGGTGTAAGAACTTTTTCACTGAAGAGCTGGAAAGTGGAATCTAGTTAAATTAAATCAACATAGACTAAAAGAATATGTTTCTCAAGTAAGTCTTTGCCAATAAAGTAGCATAAGGAGAGGATGAAGTGCATAGCAAAACAATATTCCCATACTAACAATTATAATCAAATCACCTTGAGGTTCGGTACGTGAACAATCTGAAGAACCGTGATGATTAGTGTGATGCCCTGATTGATGAAAAAGAAAAACAAATTAGATATTCCCTCTACTTTCCAGATATCAAATGATCTATGTGAATGTGTGCTTCTTTGAAGCATGTAAAGCTAAGACTAAGAGAAGGGAGGTCAAAAATAGAAGATGCTTCTGGTGAGCAGTAAATTCTGCTAAATAAAGATATTTAGAAGTCATTCATGAAATCTAAAATGTATGCTGGAACAAAAGAACGCAAAGTGTAAGAAACTAGATTTAATGGAGTCAGGTTTTAGCAGGTTAAAATTCAACTATGCAGGTAACCAAATTAGGTTGACCCTTATGTTAAAATGTCTTATTTGAAAATTATTGGTGCTTTTGGATGGTTGCATGAATTGGAATTTGATAAGAAGAGAAATGATAATTTATCGTACAAGGATGTCTTGACCTATCCAGGCAAATGAAACACGCCGGTACACTGCCCAAACAACAGCAAATGCTATGCAGAAGGGAGAGACGGCCAATGTCAAATGTGAGACAGCACCAAAGAAGGGAACTTTTATAAATGATTCTCCAGCATGTTGGAAACATCTGAAACTATATATGGTTAACTGTCAGTTTGATCTTCTACATATTCTGAAAAAAAAATAACAAAAGAGTAATATGTGACAAAGAAACTTATCCAAACATATATTCTTTTGCCTCTAAAAGTGATAATGATTGCATGGTTCTCACTTTATGGTTCATTTTGACAAAAATATGTAGTTGCACTAGGGAATTGTCATCTAGATATAATGCATTTGATACCAAATATTCACAGGCTACAAAAATGAGCTATTAAGGACATAGTCCAGTGCCTGAACATTAGAGGTTTAACCTGTCCTTTTAAATATCTTAGATTGTGTTCTAAGAGTAATTACTTTATTAAAGGAAGAAGTTGCATTCGAAGTGTCGAGAGAAAAAAAAAGAAAGGAAGAAAAAGGTATATTTACAACAACAGAAAAAAAATAGAGCCTGTACCAGAATAACATGGCTCTCCAATCACATTCAATTGAATAATCTTTCAGAGAGAACAATATGGGAAGGAGTGAGAAAAAAGGTAAAGAGTAAAGCAAGATTGGCAAGAAAGAAGGAAATGTTTATTTAGAGACTGCCAACCTAATTCAGTGATGCCAACAAATAATGATAAAATTCACAGTGCAATGGGACAATTTTGCTGGATATAAAAGGTGGAAAACGAACATACCACGATAACAAAGCTACCAAGCAAGTTTGCAAGCCCTGGAAGCATGAAGAAATTGAAATTCATCATAAGCCGAGAACTATAGTGCATCCCACTGAGTAACTTGATTAAGAATTAAGATATCCTACATAAATTTTCACATGCATATGTACTGAACTGGTGAGGACAATTTAGTTGCAATAAGGAAAGACACACCTCTGTGCCACCAATGCAGAACAGAACCACCAGAACATCCATAAACCACAATGACATGAGTTTGTAAAGCATGACCAAGAAACATGAAGCAACCACAACAAAGAGAACGGCAGATGTTATGTTGATGTTAACAACACCACTGGATGGAACACCTTCTGTTTGTTGAAAGTCATCTGAACCATCCTGTAGGAACAATAATATCCACATATTACTTGAACAGATCAGGGACTTATTGACCAAGGCTCACAGTTGACAAAGAATTTTTAGCTGTCAAAATGCTTATTTCACCTTTAAAAGTTTATCCTGCTCTATAGTCACTTCTCTGGCACTCCATGCAGACCAATAAGAAGCACCTAATATGGTACCAACAGCCATGAGCCATAAGAACACTTCTGCAACATCAACAAGAGGACGCTGTGGAGAATATAGCTGCACAGAAACTGAAGAAAGAGGATCAAACATATTGAAGGGTGAATACATAAATGGCCCATTCGAGAAACTGCATAAGATTTCACATTAAGTATTGAAGAAATGAAATCTCCCATGAATTACGTCCATAGCAACGAAAAGGCTAATATAACTCTGTTACTGATTCAAGGGTATACATGCAGATTGTGAATAGCATACCTGTGGAGCTATTCTTAACATAATGTTCCAAGCTTGCTCCAGCATCTTGTGGAAGCATGACAGCAGGAATGCCTATAATTACATCAGCTTCATTTGCTTCACAAACCATCTTAAAAAGCTCTGCCAGAACAGTTCAAATTTCAAGACAAGAAAAGAGAAGTTCAGATGAGGATGTGGTTCCAAGCTAAAGCCCCAAGAAATCCAGGCACTTCCAGCATAAAGCTTATTTGACTCATTGGGATATTCTGAATTTATGATAGAAAGAATACCTTTCCTTAATAAAAAGGATAAATAAACAAAAGACAAAAGCTACATATAAATACCTGTCCGGTAATTTATTATAAGAATAGCTGAAGCATTAGCCTCTTCAGCAATATTTGACTTGGTAGTGAAGCTGCAGTTACCTCGGCGCACCAAAATGACATCTCTATTAAGCTATCAAGAGACAAGGTAGTCCAGATTACAATAATATATAATGTATGATTAGAATTACGGCATCAGATTATAGACGAGAAGACAAACAGGAAACATGTTGAAAACCTTATTCTTTGGCAGAATGCAAAGATCAGGAGGGTCTGCCAAAACAAGTCTAGTTTTATTGGCACGTTTTTCCTTCGATTCCAAAGTAGGACCAAAGCGAGCACCGACACCAACATACTCGATGTTTTCAATACCATCAACCCAAGTAGCAACTTTTACCTATAACATAAAACAGGATCCAATGAAACATAATGCGCAAAACATATACTTCAGCAGAATGGATAGGAGGATAAAGCAGAAAACAACTCTGGGCAACACCGACTAAATCATATTCAAGTGTAACATACAATTCATGGCGGAATCCCATACCAGCTTAAAATAATATCACATCTCTAACTTCTAACTTATCACTAGTTAATGTCCATCAAAGAAAAGTTACAAACATCTCCAATTGACTCAGGCTAATACCATCTTTTAATAAAATTAGAGTTGAAATTTTTACACAGGATAATTATTTAGCAATAATTGAAAGCAACATAAACAAGGATCTTGACATTTTTTTTTGCAACGTTGATTTTTCCCCAATTTCTCAGCAATTTAAACGCATAAAAAGATAAGAGAGAGGAAAGGTTAATTTTCAATAATCCAAAGCAGCAAAAGAAAAAAAAAAAAAAAAAAAAAAGAAACTTCGCACCATTCCATTACTTACCCAATTTTCTGAGAACAGAAACAGAAAAGCACTAACATATAGAACTTAAACTTCAGGAAAAAAAAAGAAAAAATCAGATGAACCAATTAACTATTCAGTAATTGACTCAATTAAGCCAATAACAAAATTATTCATCAAAATAATATATTAAACCAAACATCCAACCACGAAGTACATAAATTCCTGTTTTAGTGTTTTCTTTACTCTGAAATTTTCTAGGCAACCAAAGAGAAATCAACAGTAATCAATCATCATCAAATAATAAGAAAGGAGGATAAAACAAAATCTTTCTAAAAATAAAAAGGAAGAGTGAACTTAGTTAGGTATATAAAACTATACCAGAACAAAGTCGTTATTGCAACCAGGTCTCTTAGGAGCTACATCATCGTGATGTACTATATCACTAGCTGAACCATAACAAGGACTTAAAGCTAATACGCTCACAATTAAGTATATACTTAATTTTATTTCCATTTTCAAGATTGATTACTTTCTTTAGGGTTTTAGAGAGAGAGAGAGAGAGAGAGAGAGAGAGATTAGAGAAGAGGCAGAGAGGAGAAATGTGAAATGGAGTACAAAATTCAATACTTTAGCTTCTTCTTCTTTCTTTCTTTAAAAAAAAAAAAAAATGTTTTTAATGCTTGTCGTTTTAGGATGATACATGAACAAAACGCCGTCTGGTAACCGTCATTGAACTGGTGCTTTTCCCGTTGGAACGTGTTGGATGGTTTTGTTATCTGACGCGCTTTGTTTCGAGCGTTTGTTCATTACTTTTTTTTTCTCTTTTTCATTTTCATTTCCGTTACCATTCAGTTTGGAGAGTCCAGAATTTTTTCAATACATGCGACTTCAAGAATATAAATTCTTTTCCGAAAAAACAAGAAGAAGAAGTAAATTCGTAACTTTTTGTGCTTTAAATATTATCAGTATGTCATTTAATTAACCCCAAATTAATCTCAATTTGATTATTTTTTTAGTAGGTCTTTTATTGCTTATTTTGTTGGAGCTTGATTTTTCATTGCTGAGCGATGTGAAGAGATTTTTTTTTTTTTTTTTTTTTTTTTTTCTTTTAGGCATAGTGATGTGAAGAGTTAGATGCAAATGGATAATGCCATTTGAGAATATTTGGTATTTGTCCAAAGAGTAATATTGATATGTCTTTTAATATTATAATAAAATTTCTTTATGGTGATAAAAGTAATTTTTATATAATTATAAAATATTTTTAGTTCTGTTTTAGACTATTTGTAAATAAAAATAAATTATAAATTTTTAAATATTATTTAGAAAATATATAAATCTTAGTATAATGTATAAATAGTGAAAATTAAATATTTAATTTAACTAATTTTCGTTTCAAAAAATATAATTAATTTTAGAATTTTTTGATAAATATAATAATTTAATTTAAGATTTATATTGTATTTAAATTAAATTTATTTAATTCATTGAATAAAGAAATATAGGCACCATATTATTCAATTTGAATAATAATTTTTATTTGGATAATTCAATTTGCTTGATTGCAATAATAGAAAATTATAAATTTTTAACTTAAAAAAAGAATTCTCAACACGACACAAAATCTTTGTTCAAGATAGATATATTTGTGATTTTCATAAATTAGGCGATACGTGAACGAATGGGACGATCTTACCCCCGCCGAAAGTAGTTGAGGAAGGCAAAGCGCGTGGGACAGTAAAATATTTACCTCCAAAGGTTACCGGCTACTGTTTGAAAAGGTTAGCTTGTTCCGTATATACCGTACGAACAGGACGGCGGAATAAATAATAATCTTAGCTTAAAATCTCGTGAAGTAAAGACCACAGTAAACTTCCAAAATGTGAGAACCCATTGGGCATGAAGTGATGATTGAATGATAAAGTCAAGCGTTGAAACTTCTTAATCCGGTTTAGGGTTTAGGCCAATAAGAAAGGGAAAGGTGGCACGAGTGCGATGGAGCTTATCATATGCGAGTGCTACACCATTGGTTGACGATACGACATGAGAGCTATAAAAGTGGGGACCTCCACATGGATAAAATGTTTGGTCAGCTCTTGACACATGCTCCACCTGTACTGGTGGTGGTACTCACACGTGTGGTTTTATGATTAGAAATTGTGGGATGGACCCCATATGACCTTTTGGTTGGGTTGGGATCAGATAGGCTCCAGCCCATGTGAATAACAAGAAGATTTTCTCAGTCAATGTGTTTGTGTTTAGGTCGGTCAACTACTAGAGAAAATGGTTTAAAAGTTGTATATATAATCTGATCCCATCTTCTCAAAAACATCATGTTCCTGTTAGCTTTTAAATTTTACCCATAATCCCAATGTTAACTTCTTGCTTTCTTTTCTTCTTCTTTCCTTATTTCTTCCTCCCTTTTTTGAGAACAATAAGTGAATCTTCTTTTCTGTTTATGCTTCTTGTTCTTAATGAAAGCAGAGTCTTCTTGCGTTTCTGATTTTAAAACGTGGCTTGGAAAGATCAGGCAGGCGCTATATCTTCTTGCAAATGAATAAAAGATTCTTCTCTTTGAAGCCTGCATAGCCGATGCTTCTAGTATTAGTATTTAGAGTTGCGGGAAATGTCTTATATTAGAAAATTTATCTATTAGATTATTTTAAAAATAATCAAACAGACAAATTTCGGGTGTGCAAATATGTGTTTGGCCTAGCATATCTATTTTCTGCTCCTGTCCTGTTTTTGAACAAATCCTTTTCTGTTAACACCATTTTCTATCTGATTCATGTTACTCTAATATAATAAGATTTTCAAAGGTTGATTTGGTGGCCTTCTATGACACAATCACGAACATGAAACTATATATATATATACTTTCCACGATAAGCAAGCAAACTACAATTCGGTGCTTCTGCTTTCTTTCCTGCATTACACTGAACATGACTGCCGACTGCAAACCTTAAGATCAGGAATCATTTAAGGAATTTCAATGCTGTTGCTGCCACTCCTGAATTGCAGAACGAAGAGCACGGTTGGGAACAAGATTTAAATGCGGAAGCACGAGGTTTGTCATAGGCGAAGTGTTGTGGCCACTCTCCAGCCAGCCAGTCAGAGCCCCTGCTTCATAGGTAAATCCATCTGCTGCCACATGAGGATCTTGCATCACTTCCTGTAAACAATGAATCCAATTAAAATGTAACCAAAAACAAGTTAGTTTGCTGCAGCTCAGATAATCTCATCAATCATGTATTCCTCCAATACTCAAGTCAAGAATGCTAGCAACTATAGAGATGTTTAATCAGGAATACGACTGCAAGCATGTAACATAAGTTCAAAGGACAGCGGCATGAAATCTATCAAGGAAGATTTCTTTTTTCTTTCTCTAGAATTTCCATAACTAGTAAAATCTAGTTCCTGCACCCGAGTGACTTCAAGTAATATCTACGCATGGATAAAAGGCAACAGAAGTACCTGTAAAATAGGACAAACGAAGTACGATGGAGGCTGTTCAGTATCTTGAGAACCAAACTGGAGCGATGTTGAGCAAGATGCTCTCATTGGTTCAAGCACCCTCCACACCTCTGACACAAGGTCTGGTCGGCTACTTGGGTTCATATTGCAGCAATTCAAAGCCAGACGAGTCAATTGCTTCCCTTGTACAATTGGCCAATCTCCAGCTAAGGGATCCAAGAACAAACTTACACTTCCCTCATCTATGACATCTCTGATATCATTTACTACGCTAAAGGCTGATCTTCCTGTCAATAACTGGAACAATATAATTCCAAATGAGTAAGTGTCCGACGTGGGAGACAGTTCTCCTGTAGTAAGGAAATGAGGATCCAGGTGGTCGCAAGTGGCGCCCCTTGAATTTTCAAGAAGAGAATTTGCTCGACAAATTCCGAAGTCACTGAGTTTGCATGCAAAGTTATCATCCAGGAGAACATTTCCCGTCTTTAGATCACCATGTACAATGCTGTCAGGGTTACTTGAATGGAGGAATATAAGGATAGAGCATAACTGAATTGCTATGAGTGTTCGAGCTTGCCAAGGCAAGGGGGAACTGTTGTCGTTACAACTGAGTCGGTCTTCAAGGCTTCCATTTGGCAAACATTCATAAATTAAAGCACAAGCCTCTAAGCATACACCAATGAGGATGACCACATTAGGATGCCTCAATTTACTCAATAATTCAACCTGAAACAGAACCAGAAGATGTTACATTCTTATTATATCACAATTTACGGCACTACAAACATGGTTTATCATTATAATTTTAAATTGCAAGCAAATGAAGTGTTTTCTAATATGCATGTCTTATAGATTGAGGAGGAATACGTTATCAGGATAAAAGAATGTGTAAATATCCTCCAGCTTTCACTTGTCTCAGCACCTACAAGTCTGACCAAAAAGCATTACTCTCTATGTAGAATTTGAATGTACAAGAAATAAAGGCAAATCAGACTGTTCTCACCACTTCTCAACTAAAGTTGATATAATGTAATTTACCAATGGAACAAAGAAAACTTATGGGTAATGAACCACTAGTCAAAGGAAGAGACAATATCAACTAGCATATTAGTCACCATGGTTCAGCAACATGCTTAGGCCTGCCAAAACTACTATGCTTAAGAATAGAAAATTTGTATAGCATAATGCATTTCTGCAACGCTCAAAGGACAAACAAATAGTGTTAAGAGCACACACATGGCTAATTTAGATGACAACATATACAAATAAAAATCAGAGGGGAAAAATTCTATGCATTGGACATACACCTGTTTCAAGTATATACCACATCTATAGCAGCAAATTTGAAATTCTAAAATAAGATGTTTAATCCAGCTTGAGAGAATAAATAGCACCAGTAATCAAGTAAATTCATAAAGTTCATACTAGTGCATCAAACTCGAGTCAACTCTCACCTCCTGTTGAAACTCTATAGGCCCTTCCGTGCTATCTGAGCTCAGCACCTTTATAACTACTGCAGTGTGACGAACAATGCCTTTATAAATGTCCCCATGGCCACTTTCCCCAATCCTCAACAATGGGTCAAAGTTGCAAGTTGCTTCCAGAATTTCTGACATAGAGAAGTTGAAGAGAGACTCGTGCATTTGTGAACATGAGGCGCCACCTGCTTGCGTTCCTGAAAGCTCCTGCACTAATTTGAAAACATTGTCTTGCTCTACCTGCAACATATCTCTTTCTTTCTTATATTCTTTGCACTGTTCCACAACAGAAAAAATCTCATCATTCAACTCTGAAACTTGGATTTGTTGTAATAATCTCTGATCCATAGTAACCAATCGATCCTCATCCCGCTGTTTTTTTGTCCTTTGATGGTCTTCCTTCTCTCTTGCTAGTGCTTCCTCAGTTTCTTTCCTGTACCTCAACTCCCTAGCATACAAGCTTTCCAATGCTTTAGCCTGTAACTTGGTGACAGTGAAGATGATTAGAAATTTTGCTAAGAGTGCATTAAAGCTTCAAACTTCTGAGAAACATATATAATTAGCTCCAAGCATTACACATTTGATTTTATATACTAATTCCATCCAAAGATCATTAACTGGCAGTTAGTTTAATGAAATATCATGTGATCTAATAGAAGGTGAACAACACACCTTTTTCTACAAGTACTAGTCAATGAAATCCAATGTTAAAATGGAGAATAAAAAGCAAGGCAATCTTCATTTTTAAGGAATAACTGCTTCATTCAAGAAACTTACCCTGCAAACGGCCTTAATGGCAGTCTTTTCAGCTTTCCCCCGCCTAAGATACTCTTCAAATGCTTCTTGTTTAAATTTTTCAGCTTCCAACATTGCTTGACCATAAAGTTGATCAATACTACTACCATCCTGCCAGACAAACCATTTTAGACCTTAGGAATCATTGGATTCCACAGATTAACTCATAATAATCTTGAGCACATGTAGCGTATAGAACTTTTTTAATGTTTATTTAAGACAGTTTCAAAAGTACCAATATGTCGACATTATGAGTATCATCCTCTGATTCTGGCACTTCACGTGATTCTAACTCAAGTCCGCCTCCTTCAGTTCTGTGATGCAAAAAAGATGTTGAGTCTCCAAACCCATTGGTGGCAGAGGATGTAGAATTAGCTTCCCTATAAATAGAGCAAGTGTTAGTGACTAGCCAGCATTAATTAATACTTGAGACAGTTCCATGAAAAGGAGGGTGCATAAGAAGCTAAAACTTGCTAATGTGCTTTCACTTTTTGTACTCAGTTTAAGATACACTAAATCTATGTCCCCCAGACATACATGCTTTCGATATTAAAAAAAAAATGTGAAATTGCTATTCCGCAATTTTAATTTTACAGGCATACCAAGAGCATATGGAGTAGCCCTTGCAGATATACCAAATCTGACAGGAATGAGGCACAAGTCGCTGGACATATTTGGCCTTCTTGGACTTGAGATCCATCATTTCGCTGAAATTGTAAGGCCGTAATGTTAGCAAACCCAAATAAAGAAAAATACGAAATAAAACAAAAACAATGTTCAAAAGGGGGGAAAAAAGGAAACAAAATGGATGATATGGAAACACCAAAACTATATAGCAGCAAAGCATGCTGATGGTTCCATTACTGGCCATTTGAATTTAAAATGCATGTCACAATCCAACATCACTGACAGACATGAATTCATTTTGGAAGACAAGACTTTGCTCCATAAAATTTCATCCGATTCTATGTTGCTTGGATTGCCATAGAATTGTGTCAATGAAATTAGAGATTGATGATTAGGAGATTTACTTAACCAGCCAAATAGATAATGAACATCAAGATAAATTAAGCTGCATTTTGTACTCTGAATAGTGCTTGTTTGCTGCTGCTCCCATAACAAGCTTCTTAATGTCATGCTGATAAACGAGTTCCAAAATGCCCCTCCCAATTTCATCCATCTCAGTACACAGCTTTTCTGCATGGACCTTCAAATTAAAATGCCGAAATACATCAGGTATAATGCAACATTTTGTATCTTGATGACAGTACATGCTAGGATTTTTAACATGAACCACAAAAGGATTTAAATTTTGTGAAAAGTTTTGAGCTTGAGCTGTTTTTAATGGATAAAAAATGTGGTTTTATGTCTTTCAACAATTAATCAGTAAAAAACACTGGCAATAACTTGTTCTGCTGCGCAACATAAACATATATAGAAAGGCATTGAAATTTAATGCACATTGAAGCTAAAATAAGGCATGAGAGAGTAGCAGAAGAACAAACATACTTCTACTTGGTGACACAAAGAAAGGTAATCATCCAGGATCTTGTGCATAATCTTCCTTTCAAGTTCTTGGAATTCCCTCAGCTCGTGTTGGTTAAGTCTACTAGCTGGAAATTGTCCACCAACTGCAAACCCAAAAATAAAAGAATTAAGACAACCACATAATAGAGTAATCGAGTCCTACAAATAAGGATGGCGCTTCTCTTGCCACAATTACAATTTTGCAAACAACAAAACTACCATAGTCAAAAATTTGGAAACCTCGAGCAAGGTAGCATAATTCCACCCAACTCTTTCCAAGGATTTAACATTCTATGACTTGTAATCAAATATCAAAATTCTCTCTATCGAAGTTCATGATTACATACCTCAAAAACCCAACAGAAAAGAAAAAAGAAATGCTAGCACATAATCATAATCTTGTGCAACTAAAATCAAAGTCATCAGAACCCAAAAAAGAAAAACAAAATCATCCATTTATGAGAATATTGGCAAAACAACTTTAAGTGTCCCAGATACATTGAGTATGAAATACTTTTGCCAACGTGTAACTAAAGACTTACCCAAAGGGATCATTTTAGCAGGCTGATGAACATGAAGAATACAAAATTTCTTGCCAGGAAAGTTCTCTAATGCCCATAACAAATTCAACTTGTTTTCTTCGAAGTCTTTTCCTACTGCAACATAAACAGTATCATCATCTGCACCTCTAGACAGCGATTCCCTTGAAGACGAAGATTCAGCATGCCGTGTTGCCATCAAGATTTTTAAGCCTAAGTTAAAACAGCCCAGTTGGTCAAACTGCAAGAACAAGCCTTTAGTAGCTCAATGATTGTAAAACAGCAACTTCCTCCATCCAAGTCCAAGACCAGGCCTTTATAAAAAAAGATATTTTTTTCTAATAAAAGAAAGAAACTTATTTGCTAAGTTGTTTCATAACAGTTTCTCTGGCAAGTCTATCCAGTCAATGGCAAAGGCAAAGACAAAGACAAAGCGCGCGTAACAGAAGTATTTGCTTTTCTTCAACTTTTCAATCAAAGTGTTGTAAAAGAATGGCCCATCTGGGACTGGACCTCTCAACGATCTATCCCTGGTGAATTACTTAAAAGGGAGCCTTTTCTTTTCTTTTCTTTTGTTTTTTTCTATTGGGTATCTAAGGATTCACGAATAAGGATTTACTTGGGAACTTCAATTCTAGTTTTGGGAATGGGTAGATATAAATCAGTTCTTGATGATTCTTATTCTTCGAATCAGAAACGGCGTCTTTTTCTGGGAACATTCATAACTTCTTATTAAAATTTTATACACTCACACTGTCACTTTCTTTGGCTTTATCTTTTCCACTTCAAAGGCAATAATTATAACAAGTCTCTGCCTGTGTGTGTTTTATTTGCTTTCTTTCTTTTTTTCCCTTCTAATTATACAGGAAAAAACTATATTATTAAGCCGATTTTTAATTCTGAAATTAGGGAGGGAAAATCCATTATTTTATTCGTTAACCTTTTTAATTGCTGCGTCACCATAAAAAAATGAAACGGACTTGACAAAATTAAAGGGGGAAGGTGCGTTTTTACCCCTAATCTTTAACCCGAAACTCAAATATGCCCTTAAACTAATTTTTTGATCAAGTAACTAATAAATCATCTTTTTTCTGTTATTTAGACATCTCTCTTGACATAGAGTTAACTTGAAGAGAGAAAGTCGTTCAACATAAATGATGTGGCTTCATTTATCCGAATAATGGAGCTCACTTAATGACAACACATTTAGTTTTATTAATATAATAAATTTTAAAATAAGTCCTTAATAAGAAGGTTGCCAGAATTGTTGAATTCGTCACTCCCTTTCATTTAGACTGATAGAATATATATACAACTAAAGTGCTGCAGCAGCAACTAACTAACAGCTGCTAAGTTTGAACAATTCAAAATGATTTGAATGAAACTTAAAGAGTAGTTACAACAGAACATTAAAGACAAGGAATAATCAAATTTGAAATATATAACAGAATATTCGCAGCCTCTATTATGGCCCCTCAAGATGGAGGTCTGTCCAAGACTCCAATATTGTCTCGTAGAAGAAGAAATCTGGTTCTTGTCAACGGTTTGGTTAGAGCATCAGCTAGTTGATCAATTGTGGAGACATGTGAAACACGAAGTGTACTATTTTGAACTTGATCTCGCACAAAATGAAAGTCAATGGCCAAATGCTTCATTCTTGAATGAAAAACTGGATTAGAACATAGTTGATTGGCACCTAAATTGTCACAATATATAACCCGCAGGCAATCACCCAGATCACGTAGACGTAAGTGTTGATCTGCGGCGACCTGAATGGCACGCGCATACCACAGTCGGAGGAATCACTGCTGGTTGTTTCTGAGCTCCATGAAATAGGATTTACTAAATCTTCGGTTGAATAATAACTATCTTTATCTCCACCCCGAGAGGCATGTAAGGTGACATCCGGACTCGGTTGTAAGGATTTGGTTTTTGAAAACAAGGCTGCCAACACAAGATAGAGCATATATTCTTTCACAAGAAGCCAATGTTCATTCGCTATGCTTTTATGCATATAATTGGGACAATTTATTGATTTCGGGAAAGCAATATCAGGTATGGTCATTAATAGATATTGAAGGACGCGATGTGACTCTATATTCGAGGGATCTGAAGAAGTTCACTTGAGTGCATCATTGATGACAATGGAGGACTCATCAGTGTCTGCACGAGCTTTGCATCTATCATTTTGGTGCGAGTTAATAAATTTCTCAAGTATTTTAGTTGAGATAGCAATAAACCTTTCTGATTCAGAACAACTTCGACACCAAGAAAATATGACAATGGTCCCAAATCTTTTATTGAGAACTTTGCAGCAAGAGTGCTTATAAATTGTTCTATGTTATCGACATTATTACCTGTAACAATAATATCGTCAACATAGACCAAAATATAAATTAGATCACCTTTTGACTCATGTACAAAGAGAGATGTATCTGTATATAAATTTTTGAATCCCAGTTGAAGAAGAAATTTTTTTAATTCATGGTACCATGCCCTTGGGGCTTGCTTCAAGCCATAAATTGCTTTCCTTAGTTTGCAAACATGTGAAGGATTTTCTGGATCAATGAAGCCTGGTGGTTGATACATGTACACTGTCTCATGAAGATGTCCTTGTAAGAATGCATTGTTTACATCTAGTTGCCGTAGCAACCAGCCTTTAGACACTGCAATGCTCAAGACAAGATGTATTGTTATTGGTTTAATCACCAGGCTAAAGGTATCATGATAATCCACGCCTGGCCTTTGATGAAATCCTTTAGCAACCAAACGAGCTTTAAACCTGTCAACAATACCATCAGAGGAAAATTTAGTACGAAAAATCCATTTACAACCAACCACATTCTTAAAAGGATCTGATGGAACTAATTCTCAGGTTCCATTTTTCAGTAAAGCATCATACTCCTCAGACATGGCTTTACGCCATTTGGGATCCTTTAAAGCTTGACTGGTTGATGTAGGTTCAAGAGAGTTGGATTGTTGGAGTTGAGTGTTTAGGTTGAGTTTCTGAATAGGTTTACGAATGTTATTGTGTGATCTTGTTTTCATATGGTGGGGTTGGGTGGTGTTTGAAGGTTGTGGATTTGATGAGGAGAGATTTTGTTGTGGTTGAGCTGATTGTTGATTCTCAGATACTGATATAGTGTTACCTACAATTGAAGATATGAGTGACCTTGATGATGAATCAGCAATTGGAACTTTAATGATTGTTGGAATCCAAGTAGATACTGATAGATTACGTATTTCAGATTTTGATGAGTTAAAAGTTTTAAAGGGAAAGATAGACTCAACAAACTTGACGTGTCTAGAAGTGTAAATTTTAGAGGAGGATGTATCAAAACATAGATAAGCACTCTGAGTTAAGGAATAACCGAGAAAAACAGATGGCTTTGATCGAGATTCTAATTTATGTGATGTATATGGTCTTAGCCAAGGGTAGCACAAGCACCCAAAAATTCGTAATTTTGAATAATTAGGTGTTGTTTGAAAAAGAATTTCGTATGGGGAGAGAAGATTAAAGGTTTGGGTAGTCATTCTGTTTATCAGATACACTGCAGTTGAAAAGGCATAATTCCAATAGGATAAAGGAATAGATACATGAGACAAAAGGGTTAACCCAGTTTCAACAATATGGAGATGTCTCCTTTCAGCTAGGCCATTGTGTTCAGGTGTGTGAGGAGTAGTAGTAAGATGTGTAACACCATGTTCTGCTAAAAATTATTTTAAAGCCATATATTCACCACCGTTATCGGAGTATAAAATTTTGAGTTGATTTTTGAAGTGATTTTCAACAATGGCTTTGAATCTAATAAACACTTCCTTAACTTCAGATTTACGTTTCAAAGGATAAAACCAAATGTATTGGTATGGTGATCAATAAAAATCACATAGTATTTAAATCCTTCATATGATATTACTGGTGTGGTCCAGACATCGGAGAATATGATATCTAAAGGATTCTTTGACACAAGATAAGAAGAGGAAGAAAAAGGTTGTTTGTGACTTTTATTGCATTGACAAGAATTACAAAAGTCAGAAAACATAGAAGATATTTAAAGATTATTTTTGGAGACAATATGCCTCATTATTGGAAGAGCTGGGTGTCCTAAACGACTGTGCCACTCAGAGGACATTGCTTTTAGACTGGAAAATGCAAGAATAGGTTGAGAAGTAGGCCACTCATAAACTCCACATATAGCTTTACCTTTCATCACCATTGCACCTGTTTGGAGATCCTTCACAACAACAGAGTTAAGAATTCAATGGAGGTATTATTTGTAGTACAAAATTTAGAAATAGAAATTAGATTATGTTTCATGCTGGGAACACAAAGAACATTATCTAACTAAAATTTAGAATTTGGAGTGCATAGAGAGGTAGAGCCAGTATGAGTAATTGATAATCCAGTACCATCTCCTATCAATATATCATCAGAATCAATATATGGAGCATGAAGTGCAAGATTATTCAAATCTATGGTGACATGGTGTGCTGCTCCACTGTCAAGTAGCCATTGATTTTGAGAAGACTGAGTTGCAATGTTTGCTTGCAGTGGCTTGAAGTTATTTTGTGGGCTTGATTTGGTGTATTGGGTAATGGGAATGATGCGATAATTTAGACAATTTTTTGCTGAGTGTCCTTGAGTTCTGCAGATTTGACAGAAGCCAAGATATGGTCGTGGTGTTTTGTTAGAGGTTCGAGGTTGATTGTGGTTGATTGGAGCAGCGGATTGGTTATTATTTAAAGTGGGTGTTGTGTTTCTTTTGGCAAAATTGTTATGATTTGCAATGTTGGCTGAGGCAGGAAAGTATGATGGTTCTTGCTTGTGTTGAAGTGATGCTTCAAAACTGAGGAGCTTTTCATGCAACTCTTCAAATGAAATTTCAGTATCTCGTGCTTGAACGGCTCGGACAATTTCCTTGTAGTTATCACCTAAGGTGTCAAGAATTTTGTCCGTAATATCTTCATCAGACATAGGTGATCCTAGCACTGCAAGCTCATCAACTTTGGCTTTGATGGATTGTAAGAATTCTGTAATCGTTTGGGTTCCTTGGGTGAGGTTTTTGATCTGGTTTTTGATATGTTTGATCCTACCTCGTGAGGGTTTGGCATATGTGTTTGCAAGAATTTCCCATGCTTTTTTTGAAGTTTTGGCTCTTGCATTGAAAATGAGTTGATCCTGGCTTGTCCAGATTATATAATCTGAATTGAGAGAACCATCAGTTGAGGTTCTAGGAGGACATGGTTTTGAACTATCAATGTAACCCAGAAGATCATACCCCACAAAGAGTGTATTGAATTGCAGCTTCCAGGAGAGGTAGTGAGTTTTAAAGGTGTTTAAGCAGCTACATTGATGGTTATTAATGTTTTGTGTGGATCATTGGTGTTTTGAATGGTGGGAGTATCATTAGTGGTGGTCATTATTTTAGAGACGAATTAGGGAAAAGAAATTTTGCTCTGATACCATAAGAAGGCTGCCAGAATTGTTAAATTCGTCACTCCCTTTCATTTATGATAGAATATATATATACAACTAGAGTGGAGCAACAACAACTAATTAACAGCTACTAAGTTTGAACAATTCAAAATGATTTGAATGAAACTTAAAGAGTAGTTACAACAGAACATTAAGGATAAGGAATAATCAAATTTGAAATATATAACAGAATATTCACAGCCTGTATTACTTAATTCATGTTTTTCTTTTCTTTCTTCAAATTCTTCTCTATGTCTATGGCTCTATCTATGTCTATCTCTATCGCTATCCATCTTTCTATTACTTGTGTCATCTGAGATGGGAATGTTTATGGCGGTAACTGCTGTGGCTATGGTGTTTTGAAGGATAAGATTTGCAGAAGGAAAGGAAAAGCTTTGCTATAAGATCGATGAAACTGTTTGTAAATTTAAAGCTTTTTTTTCCAAAATAAGATTTGAAGCTTCTTGAATTGGTAAAAGTGTTTGCAATTCGCTACCATTACCTTCTAAGTTCATGACAAACAATCCATTTTCAGATTTTGAAAAACGATTGATTTTATTGCCTATTTTCTATTATGCATTTGTATTTCCTTTTCTTTGTTGATTTTGGGTGATTTAAGCAAGCGATTGTTTCAATGATACTATGAGTTTTATTTTTCATGATGAAGCAAAGAAGTATGACAGAGGTTTCTACATTCTGGATCTTTTATTTTTAATGGGAGGAAGCCAAAACTGTGGAATAATTGAGAAATAAAAAAATTAATTATTTTGATTGGGTGTTGATGTGAAGTAGATGATATTGTCTCAGCAAGCGGCTTTGAAGTTTTTTTACACCAATGTGCTTTATAATAAGTGAAGTCAAATAATTGATTGGGCACTGTGCTTTTATTTTTATTGTATTTGAATTTAACAAAAAAATATTTTGTTGTCTTTATCAACATTTACAAAATGAATTGATAGTGTAGGTATTGCAAAGAAAGATGATGAGTAAGAAGAATCATACGATGTTGATGTGGCAATATATGAAAAATATTGCCACATCAATTTTAGATAACGGCTGTTATATTTTCAGTTAAAGGAAGGGTCTGAATGACATTAAAAAGTTGATCTTGTGTTTAAATGCGCCAAAAAATAGTTGAGAGGCATATATGCTCTTCACTATAAACATGAGGAGCACAAATGCACCTTATCCCCAAAATTAAATATCATATTGAGTTATATGAAACTTTTTAATAAATGGTTTTCTAGAATAGTAGAAAATTACATTATCAAATTAATTTTTTCACAACGGTTTTAAAATATATGTATTTAATTAAGTCCTGAAATATTATTATTTTTTGTCTAATGTGGATTTACATACAACTAACAATTTGAGGGGGAAAAGAGAAAATTATAATTTTTTAACTTTTAAAAATAGAATTTATATAGATAATAATTAAAAAATATTAAGCATAATTGGAGAGAGTTATTGAGAATGGACGAAAGCATATTCAATTACAGATAATTTTTTTATATTAGGTAAAATAAACTTAATACAAAAATATTAGTTGAAAATACTTTATAGAACACAAGCATACTCTAGAGATGAATGCCAAAATTACTAAAAAAAGCTGAGGAGGAACTAAATCCAAATAAAATGACAATGAATAATTGATTTAAGAATCCTACAAAATGGAGAAGACGATTGAATTCTAGTACTTCTTATTTTGTTTTTGTGTTTTTTTTTTTGGTCGAAAAGGAATATAACTGGCTTGTCAATGAATATTAGTGGCGTTTAAAAAGGCGAAAGGGCCAGATATAAATATAATATAAATTGACTCTGGGTTAGGATATTTTATAATGATTTATTACACCAGTTAATTTTTCATATGGCAGAGCATTGTACATAAACATTCTTCCTCTTATGATTCAATTTTTGTCAACAAACAGTTCACCGTCTACAAATTCAATCATGTTAACCCTGTAAAGCTTTCATTTTATAAATTTATGAAACAAATACCTTCCGAATTTCAAGCTATGTATCTGCTGTCCTCTATACAGTGAACGAAGAGCTATGGTTTCTCTGATCCCATCCCTAATCTCACGATACAACAAAGAGAAGAAGCTAAAAAAATGCAGTGGCATTTCTTTTGGCCGTAGCCTAAAGGTGTACAACTATATACTGAACCTATTGAACAGAAATAGAATCTCATACTAATTTTTATTGCTCCTGCAGCCACTCCTGAATTGCTGATCGAAGCGCATGGTTGGGGACAAGATTGCTGTGTGCAAGCTTAAGGTTCGTCATAGGTGAAGTATCATGTCCGCTGTCCAGCCATCCTCTTAGAGCTTCCGCTTCATATGTAAAACCATCTGCTGCTACATGTGGATCTCTCATTACTTCCTGCGTGTTTAAGTGCCAAAATGTGGTCAGTTTATCATATTAAAGATGATAAGACAGTAACCTAAGGCTTGTGTCTCAAGAGTGTTCTCCCGCCTCTGCGCTCAGTTGACCTTATATCTATCATAGCTAACATACTGGCAAGCAAAATATAGATGCAGATCACCGACAATAAGAATTCAATATTTAATTGTTGAACTATGGGAGATAAAATATTGACCACGCTTCAGAAAGACCCACGCGGACCACACCTAGGAGTTTTTCTGCTTCCATAGATAATCTAAGACATAAGTTGGGAACATATAAGATTACCTGGAAAATGGGACATATAAAATATGGAGGAGGCTGGCAATGCTCTTCTGAACCAAGCTGGAAACATGAGGAGCCTCCACATGAAGCTTTCATTGGTTCAAGCACCCTCCATACTTCTGATACAAGATCTGGCCTGCTCTTTCTGTTCATCTCACTGCACCTTAATGCCAAGTGGGCTAATTGTTCAGCCTGCACAAATGGCCAGTCTCCGGCCAAAGGATCCAGGAGGATCTTCAAGTTTCCTTTATCTAATGCATACTGCACCTCCTTTGTTATACCCAAGGCTGGTCTTCCAGTCAACAACCTTAACAATATAATACCAAACGAATAAACATCTGACTTTGGAGTAAGCTCTCCTGAAGCAAGAAACTCAGGATCCATGTATGCAAAAGTGCCTTTGGGATCAGTTCTGCAACATATTGTCGTGTTGTTGCTCGAGTCTTCAGTTTGAGAAAGTAGACGACAGATTCCAAAGTCACTTAGTTTACTCACGAAATTGGAATCAAGGAGGATATTAGCAGGTTTCAGATCACCATGCACTATGCTGTGTGGTTTACTAGAGTGCAGGAAGATAAGCACGGAACATAACTCAGTAGCAATGCGTATTCGAGTTTGCCAAGACAAAGGAGGAGAATTACCCCGGCAGCTCAGTCGGTCTTCAAGGCTTCCATTGGGAAGATATTCGTAGATAAGAGTCCAGGTTTCCGGACAGGCTCCAATGAGAGTGACAAGATTTGGATGCCTCATCTTGCTCAAAACATCAACCTAATATACAGCCAACAAAAATGAAATGGTGCTAATACTTGCAGATTCAATTCAAATTCATTCTTCAAACTGCAGATGTGGATGATTTCCCTTACTTGGTGAAACATACCATTATTAAAGGAGGCAAGTGGTAAATAAACTTTGTAATATTCAAATGTTTACAACAAATACAGATTCTATGGAATTTAGACATATAAAATTATGCAGCTCCTTAGAGTTGTGCTAACATTTAACCTCACCACCAAAATGAACTATGGTTGCAACTTGCAAACTGAACCAAAGCAACAATGATGAATTAGATGATACAATATGTGAAAAGAAATACCAGTTGCATCAATATGCTTTTATCCAAATAATTTACCAATTCATAAACAGCAGAAGAGCAAGAGTACAAACTCCAATGAGATACAAAGCCTACCTGACCTTTTAGATTAAAACTGATAAAAATAGATATTATGAAAAAAATTCTAAAGCATTCAAATCAGGCAGCTAAACAGAACATAAGATGAAGGCCGAGTTTGTAATAACAATGGTCTTGTTAGATTCTCATTCAGGCTTAAACACAAAATATGTTGTCTAAGCATGAGCAAAATAAATAAAAAATTCTAAACACTAATAGAACTTCACCTCTTGTTGAAATTCCGCAGGGCCTTGCAAGCTATGAGAATGCAGGACCTTTATAGCCACTTGGGTGTGACGCAATAGACCTTTATAAATGCTACCATATCCTCCTTCCCCAATTTTGAGAGACTCATCAAAGTTGCAAGTTGCTTCTTCAATCTCGGAGTAAGAGAACTCAAAGAAGAACTGAGGCATGTGCGAGCTTGAGGCCTCAGCTCGGCTTTTCCGCAGCTCCTCTGCTTCTTTAAGTGCATTATCAAGCTCCATCTGCAATTCTTCTCGTTCTTTTTTGTAATTTTGCAACAGTTCCACGGCGGAGATGATTTTTTGCTCCAACTCCTTTACCATCTGATCAGCTTCTGCAATTTGGCTCTGTAGCAACTTCTTCTGATCCAGGGCAGTACAAAGTTTTTCCATGACTTCATCCCGCTCATTCTTCATCTTTTGAAGTTCTTCCTTTTCCTGGGCTAGTGCTTCCTCAATTTCGTTCCTCTGTCTCATCTCATCAGCATATAGACCCTCAGATGCTTTGGCCTGTAAAGTGACAATAATGACTGAGTGGGTGGTTGGTGGCGGTCCATGCAGGATGCAGTTAAATATGGTCCTTCTGATTAGCCAAATACTAATCAACATTGTAAAACAACTCATCATAATTCTTATTATATATTTTATAAACTGTTTTTAATCTAAGTTCATTTGAAGTTTTCCATGTCTAAACACAATCAACTTCCCTTAAGGCCTAGAGAATAAAGTGAAAAGAGAACAGGATAAGGAGGAGAGGTTGCTTGCGGAAGAGGAGAAAAAGTGCAGTTTGCTACTGAATTTACCCTGCGTATAGCATCAACGGCACCTCTTTCAGCTTTTGCACGCCTCACTGCCTCTTCAAATGCCTCTTGCCTTGAATTTACGGCCTCTGCTAATGCTTGCTCAAGTTGATCATAAAGAGGATCCTCTATACTTCCCTCCTGCCATAATCCATCAATTTTAAATTACTTCAAAGTAAAACATACCATATCCTATATATACCTAATACAAACTTGGAATTTCACGACTTGCCTAATTCTAGAAACTTATGTTCATCAAATGATTAATTTATACCAATACACTGGGAGGCGATGGAAGACGAAGATCCTCTTTAGGCAAATGCAGTGTGCTTAACTCTGACCCAAGCTTTCTCCCTTCAGTTCTAACAAGTGAAAGCATACCAAGATTGGCTGTTCCATTGGAAGAACATGTTGAAAGAAGTGAACCCTGAGAAGCACTCCTTGACAACATGTCACATTCGTCAGATGATGGAGATGAAGCACCTTCTGCATCTGGCCTGCTCTGTGAAGTTGATGGCCCTCCAACATCATCTGGAGTAACAGAAGTTGAAACTTTCCCTCCTTGTCGGCCAAAAGTCACAGAATGTGCCCTGCGCAATAAATCCTGAACTGGGTTGGTGAGTTTTGGGTGATTGTTCTGCCCGAGGTTAATAGAATGTGATCTCAAATGATTTGATTGTACAGTTTCTGGATTTGGGCTTGCTTGCTGTGTAGACGGTCTGAGCTCTGTATCTTTTTCATCCAAAGTACCTTCCCTGTTAGGACATAGACTTCCATTATGGCCATAATCATCTAAAATAATACACAGTTCAATAATATAACTCGGTTTATTTATAATTTTTCCAAAGCAGTAAAAAGTGTATAATCTCTCCACCAACTGATTAACATGCACACATAAACATGTAGAAAGTGAGGCAAAGAGCAGGAGTTACAACAAGCATACTTTGTGTATATAAGGTGCTCCTTGCATATAAACCATATTTGACAAAAAGCAGGTGCTTGTAGACACACAGAGAGGGCCTTCTTAGACTTGATTTCCATCATATTCCTGCAATATTTAATTAGTAGATCAAAAATTGGATTCCATAGTGAAATTCCAAAGAACTAAAGTAAAAAAAAAATGGAGATGATGTAATTTGTATATATTCTAGTTGTTCTACTTGGAATAGCGCTTGTCTGCTGCTGCTCCCATTACAAGCTTCCTAATACCATGCTGGGAGATAAGTTCCAAAATTCCCTTCTCGATACTTTCCATTTCAATATGCAGTTTTTCAGGCCGCACCTAGAACATAAACATTGATAATGCCAAAATCAATCAAAATGGCTCATGCTAATTGAAATTCTCAAAAAGAAACTTTAAATCAAACACCTGTACAACAGTAAATTAACTCCAACATTCCTAACCAATTTATATATATCCTTTTCAAAATGTTGCAACTAATGAGGTTCACCTTAAAACTCCTTTCAGTAGTTCTTCAAAACAGTTTTTCTTCATCAGAATATGTGGTTTCCAATTCCATCTAAGGCACCCAATTCAAGAACAATTTAGGCAAGATATATAAAGGAAAGAAAAAAGAGCTCATACCCCCATTTGCCGACAAATAAGAAGATAATCATCTAGCATTTCATACATTTCTTTCCTTTCAATTTCCCTGTAAGCCCTAACTTCTTCTTCTTTCAGTGAGTTTGCATAAAATTTTGTGCCCACTGCAGAACAGGAAGAAAAAATCAGAAACAAAATCATCAATTGAATTAAAAACACATTTCAACAACAAAATCAGAAACTATTAACCCTATTCACCTTTTTTCCCTGTACTACCAGACCATATTTAATTTGGCTAATGTTATAATCCGAATTTCTGCTGATGGAGTTAAATAGACAATAGGTATAATCAACAATATTCATTAAATTTGCCGATCTTTACATGAAAGTCAAAAACAATGAATTAAGAACAATCAAGAGGCCATAGAAGATAATTCACTACTGAAAATAAAGCATATTGTGGACTTACTCAAGGCCAAAGGAATCATCTGAGCAGGTTGGTGAACATGAACTACACAAATCCTTTTGCCTCCTGAATTTTGCAATGCCCAGATAAGAAGTGATTTGTTTTTCTTAAAATCTTTGCCGACAGCTACATAAATCTTCTCGTCAATTACACGCGAAACACTTCCCTCCACTATCTCTCTGGTTGCCGCCATGTTTCCAGCAACTCCTCCTCTACTATATTCACCGAAGTTTATCGGACTCACCGCAGGACTCACTACTGCCATGGTGATTATTGTTACTACCGTAATTAGAACACCTCACTCAGTACAATCGGATAGCATTTTGGGATCAAAATACCCTAATCAAAAATCAAAAAGAGAAATGTAAATATCATTCTTGAGAAGTCTATGCAGCCGTGATTAGGCTTGAAAAGGGATTGCTTGTCTCTAAGCTAATGACGACTATTGGAAACTGCAATTTACTATAAACATTAAACAATTCCATTGCGGGCTCCATTCCTTTTTCTGATCTCTCTAAAACAGAAAAAGAAACATTTTTAATGTAACTTGTTTATTAAGATATATATTTATATTTTTCTTTCTAAGCAGAGCTAATTAGCTTTGCTTGCTTCGAGAGGAAGGTTCTTTGAATTATCGATCTCTGTTTTTGTTTTTTTCTTTCACTGTTTGAAGATGGTAATACCGTCAAGCGGTGCCATCCTTTCATTGCAGGCCAGTGTTGACCTACGACAAATTCAATAAATTAGTGTAATAATTTCATGATCACTACTTTCATGGAAAAACACAAAATTTCTGTTCGTTGTAAAATGCCTTAAAATTATGTTTGTTGAACTGAACTTTTTTTAATACGAGAAGTTTGATACACAATTACTTTTCTTCACCTTTGACAAATTTCTTTTTTCTTTCTGAATAATATGATAATGTTCACAGAATAATACATATGTATTTTTAAATAGATACCTGTAAAATCATCAAAATTAATGGATGAACAACCAATATTTTTTTACATTTATATTTACTAAAATTTAATCGTCTAATGTACTCTTAGATATTCAATATAATATACAACTTAAATATCTATATTTTTTATTATAATAAAATTCTTTTAAATCTAATAAAGATCTTTTTGAGTTATAAATCTAAATTAAAATTTTAATTCCTGAATTCACAATAAAATTTATGATTCATTTATACTTCTTTTATCAAGATATAATGATATTTTAGCAAAATTAAATATAATGTCTAAAAATATTATTGATTTTTATTTTTGCCAGACTGTTATTTTATTGGAATTGCGATTTGGGTTGCGTTGTGGAGTCGGGAAAATAATACAGTTCTGGTGGCTCGACTTTCGTTAAATAAATGTGAAATATTTTATTTCTAGTAGGTTCTGGACCGTTATATGGGGGGTAAATGTCTATAATTTAGGAGAGATTTTGCCAAATTTTTGAGAGAATTTCCAAGTTAGAATTTCTTAGATAGTCTAATTTAAGAGTCTAGACCTAGGAAAAATTAAATATATCTTATTAATTGAGTTATTTTTGTAAATAGATAATCCGTACAATTCCACACATGGAGCAGAGGCGGTCAGTCACGGGAACGTTTGAGTTAAATTATCTATATATGTGCCACATGTCGAATTTTTATTTAGCAATTTCGATTAATTATTTATATTATTATCATATTTATATATATACATTTATTTGTCATGATGGATATTGCCGAAATTCTTATTAATTATTATTTAATATTTAATTTAATGATTTAAACTATTATTTATCTAATTAATTTTTATAAATTTATAGATTTAAACTATTTATTTAATTATCTTCTATTACTTAATTTTTATAAATTTTAGATTAGTTATTTATTATTCATCTAAACAACGAAATTAATTATCTATCTATTACTTATCTAAATAATTAAATTTACAACTGTGATGTTCAATATTATTTAATATATTATTGATTAATAGTTAACTTGCTGCTATTTTATATATATCATTTTTTGTATGGATATGGGGCCGAGACTGGCAAGAGGACTAAACCCATGTGATGATCGCATGCAATTCGGGTCTTGACTTGGATAGCCATTAAGAGATAGTATATGACAGAATATTTTTGACCATTTGCCATATAAAATTACTCTTCCTTTTTGTGAGAATTTGATTGTCGGAGGAAAGGTCCATGGATGAGCATGCAAACTCACCCAGTACCCACATATTTAGACCACCCTGGTTGAGCTTCGTTCTATGTTAGGAATTAGTCAACATTTAGCTAGTAAATAAATCTCATTCTTTATGGAGCCTTTTTTTAGCTTTAGAAGGGTCTTTTCGCATTTAAGTCCAGTAGAAGTCCAGTAATTAGTTTTTTATTTTTTCGTTGTTTTGTTTGATCTTGTAGGCTATATACATAGCCAGAATTCTCATTGAATAAAGATGGCAGCTTTTCTTCTCAATATTCTTTTATTAAATATGATATATCTCTTCATTTGGTATCAAAGCCTCGCCGAGCGCTGGCGTATGCTTTAGCAGCGAGCGAAATAAAAAATGGGACAGAGTTCTTTTTTGGTTTCGTATGTATCGTGTCGATCCGAATTCGATGGCCACCTAATCATCATCCATCGAGCGATGTTGATGGAGAATTTTCTTCGATCTAAAGAGTATTAGGGCGTTATAGAAAATGGGCTTCCACAGAACGAGAAGTGTTGCTGAAGCCTGAGAAAATTCAAAAGAAAAGTTGAAAGATCTGAAAGCTAAGAATTATCTATTTTAGGCATTGGATCGTTCTATTTTGGAGACGATCATCAACAAAGACACGTCGAAGAATATATGGGACTCTATGAAGCAAAAATATCAAGGAACCACGTGGGTAAAGCGAGCTCAGCTGCAAGCACTACGGAAGGAGTACGAACTTCTCCAAATGAAGGATGAAGAATCTGTGAATAAGTTTTTTGCTCGTGTTCTTGTTATAACAAACAAGATGAAAGTTAATGGTGAGAATTTGTCTGTCTTTAATGTTATGGAGAAGATTCTGAGATCAATGACTCCAAAATTCAATTATGTTATGTGTTCTATTGAGGAGTCCAAGGACCAGTAATTTATCGATTGATGAGCTGCAGAGCAGTTTACTTGTGCACGAACAACGCATGAGTAACACTGTAGAGGAAGAGCATGCTTTGAAAGTGACTCATCGTGGCAATTACAGGGCGAGGTCTGGAAGTGTGTAGACAAAGCTACAATAGAGTGTTATTCTTGTAACAAGCTTGGGCATTTTCAATGGGAATGTCCGATGAAAGGAGCAGCAAATTTTGCAGAGAGTCAAGGAGAAAGCCAGGAACACATACAGCTGATGGCTTATGTTGAAGAAGGGGAGCAGCACAAAACAGACATATGGTTTCTTGACTCTGGGTGCAGTAACCATATGTGCGGAAAGAAGGAATATTTTTTCTATTTTGATAACAAGTTCACAGAATCAGTAAAGCTGGGAAATAATGCCAATATGGTGGTTAATGGGAAAGGAAACATCAGGCTGGAATTTAATGGAATTGTTACCATCATTTCAGGAGTTTTCTATGTCCCTGAATTGAAAAATAATTTGTTGAGTCTTGGTCAATTGCAGGAGAAAGGATTGGCCATTCTGTTTCAGCAAAGGGAATGAAAAATTTATCATCCAGACAAAGGTTTGATAATGAAAGCAAATATATCTGCAAATCGAATGTTTATTTTACATGTTATTTCCTTTCAAGATGTGGCTCAGCTATGGCATTGCAAGTTTAGGCATCTGGGTTTTAAAGGTTTGCAAACTTTACAGCAAAAATAAATGGTGAATGGCTTGCCTCTGTTAAAACCTCCATTAAAGCTATGCAAGTACTGTCTTGTGGGAAAACAACAGCGGGATTCCTTTCCAACTAAAAGCTCTTGGAGAGCTTCCCAAATCTTGCAACTTGTTCATGCCGATATATGTGGACCAATTAAGCCAGCCTCAAATAGCAAGAAAATGTATTTAATTACTTTTACTGATGACTATAGCCGAATAATATGGGTGTATTTTTTGGCAGAAAAATCAGAAGCTCTTGTTGTTTTTAAAAGCTTCAAAATGCTTGTTGAGAAAGCATCAGATGTGTCTCTTAAGGGTCTGCGTACAGGTCGTGGTGGAGAATTTACATCACGAGAATTCAACAATTTTTGTGATGAAAATGGAATAAGAAGGCAGCTGACAGCATCGTATTCACCACAATAAAATGGTGTCATTGAACAGAAGAATCGCACCATCATGAATTTGGTTCGCAGTATGCTATCAGAGAAGAATGTGCCAAAAACATTTTAGCATGTCTTAAATCGTAGTCCAACTCACAGCGGTAAAGGATAAAATGCCCAAGCCTGAGCGGAGTAAAGCCATCGATACAATATTTCAGAATTTTTGGCTGCATTTCTCATGTTCATGTGCCAGATAATACAAGAATAAAATTGGATGGAAAAAGCTTACGGTGTGTTCTACTTGGGGTCGGTGAAGAGTCGAAGGCCTACAGGCTCCATGATCCCATCTCGCAGAGAATTATCATGAGCAGAGATGTGGTATTTGAAGAAAATGAAAAATGGGAATAGGAGAAGCAGTATGAAGCAGAAAATTTTTGCGAGCTAGAATGGGAAGATAATGCAATAGACATAGCTCAAGAATCAGCCAGAGAAGAAGCAGATGTTACTGATGTACAATCAATGGAGTCTCTTACCATTAATGAAGAAACTTTTCCAGGTTGTAGGAGAAACAGAAAACAACCGACGTGGTTGAAAGATTATGACTCAGGAGAAGGATTATCTGATGAAGAGGCAACTTTTCTTGCTATGTATGATCCTTTCGATTCTGAAGTCGCCGAAAGTGGCCATGGATGCAGAGATAGAAGCAATTGAGAAAAATAGAACATGGAAATTGATCGATCGACCCGCAGGAGTCAAGACAGTGGGAGTAAAATGGGTTTACAAGACCAAAATTGATGAAAAGGGAGAAGTAAATAAGTTTAAGGCAAGGCTGGTCGTGAAAGGGTATGCGCAACAATACAGAATAGATTACATAGAAGTGTTTGCACCTGTTGCTCGTATGAAAGGGTAATTGCGGCACATTCATCAATTAGATGTAAAATCTGCATTTTTGTATGGAGAGGTGATTGAAGATGTTTTTGTTGAGCAGCCACGTGGTTACATCCAAAAAGGGAAGGAGGAGAAAGTGTACAAGTTAAAAAAAGACCCTTTATGAGCTTAAACAAGCTCCGCGCGCCTGGTACAGCCGTATTGAAGCATATTTCATCAAAGAAGGATTTCAGAAATGTGATTATGAGCATACTCTCTTTGTCAAAATCAACAAAGAAGGCAACATGCTAATTGTAAGCTTATATGTAGATGATCTTCTTTTAACAGGAAATAATGAATTGATGTTTGCAGAGTTTAAGAAGTCAATGAAGGATGAATTTGATATGACTGATCTTGGAAAAATGAAGTACTTTCTTGGTCTCGAAGTACAACAGAAATCTGATGGAGTTTTTATTTGTCAAAGAAAGTATGCTCGTGAGATATTGCAACGGTTCGGGATGGATAAAAGTAATTCTGTCCAAACCCCAATAATTCCTGGTTCCAAGATTTTCAAGGATGAAGGAGGAAAGAAAGTAGACAAGACTAACTTCAAACAGATGGTGGGATGTCTTATGTATCTTACAGCAACTCATCCAGATATGATGTTTGCAGTGAGCCTTTTGAGTAGGTATATGGAGAATCCCACTGATCTTCATTCACAACAAGCAAAAAGAGTGTTGAGGTACTTGCAAGGAACAGTTGGGCATGGAATTTTCTACAGGCATGGAGGAAGTGATGGAATCATAGCATACACTGACAGTGATTATGCTGGCGATTTAGATAATAGAAAAAGTACATCAGGTTATGTCTTTCTTTTAAGCTCGGGAGCTGTGTCATGGTCTTCTAAAAAATAACCAATTGTCAGTCTTTCAACTACCGAAGCAGAGTTCATCGCAGCGGCAACTTGTGTTTGTCAGGCAATTTGGTTAAAGAGGGTGCTTAGATTTCTGGATCAGACTTAATCAGAGACTATAACTATCCATTGTGATAATAGTTCTACAATCAAACTCTCAAAGAATCCTATAATGCATGGTCAGAGTAAGCATATAGATGTTTGGTTTCACTTCCTTCGAGACCTTACACAAGCACGTACTGTAAAACTGGTTCATTGCAATACTTTGGAGCAAGTAGCTGATGTGATGACAAAGCCGCTTAAGGTGGATGTTTTTCTGAAGCTGCATGCGCTGTTAGGAGTTTTTGCAGATAACGATCTAAACTAAATGCTGTAAGCATTAGTTTAAGGGAGGAATTGTTAGCTATTGGAATTAGATTCTGCTGAAGTGCTCATTCATTATGAGTTAAAAATCAATTATTTTAAATTATGACATGACATGAACTTATTAGTTTGTGATGTACCACATTATTTTATCAACAATTGAACATAGATATTTATGGTTGTTTTACTGCATATATATGATTTTAATTCACTTTTGAGACTTACAGTCTCAATTCTAAATTTTTCAAGTGATAAACATCTTTTGCAGCCCGATTTTGCTTCTTCCTTCGGACTTATTGTAATTAAATATTATTTTTATATTTTTAAATTATTTAAAATTATATACTCTCCGTAGTAATGTACTTTAGTATCTTATATTTAATTTGATATGTTAAAGATTATATAGGATATTGCTAAAAGTTTAGCTGGCTAATTAATTTAACCATGTATAGATTTGTGAGTGAAATGTTGATTTATTTTAAGAGTATATAATTAGGTATGCGTTTATTTAGATCTTTGGCTATTTAGACTTGCTATGGGTTTCGGTGGCCTTAAGCCTACCTATTCTCTAATGTTAGTCACGAGCCTACAGATTGAATCGTGATAAAAAAAAATTATTTTAATTTATTAAATAAATTACTCTATTCATATTTTACTTGATAATAAATTAGTTTTGTATTACTATTTATTTTTTTAATTTATATTACTTTACCTGAAAAAATAATAATTAAATTTTATAATAATTTAAAAGAAATTAATGTTATATACCAAATATGAGAAAATGATATAAACCTCTAAATATGTATTTAGTTTGTCCATCACTGTATTGTACATTCTCTGCAGCGAATTAGCAAATAATGTAAAATTTATTAGAAAAAATAAGAAATTTGCAAATGCAATTTACTATATTTTGCCAAGTTATAATCATATAAGTTGATCAAATAACTTATTTTAATTGTAATTAATATATTATTAATAATTTAATAATATCTCCTTATGATATATTATCAGTTTTATTTTTATTAAATATTTATTATATAATATTATTTAATTTTTGTTTTCAACTTATGATCAATATGAGCTTTTCTTTCATAATTATTGAAATTTATTCGTCGTTTCTTCTTTCCATGCCTCATGATATAGTATTAGCTAAGTTATATATAAATATTTCTAAATAAAATATTTAATATGTGAGTTCATGAGCAGTCCACGTTACACGGGAATATTCTCTATCCAGTTTTGGCTACCCTCTCTAGATCATCGCCAGCGTGCCTTTGCCCGACCTCAATAGCTTTTCTTGCACGGCGACGTTAGTCCAAGATGCATCGATTTGACCGACGACGTTACATTCTTATGCATTCTTGTCCACGTAAGACTTCTTTGTTTAATTGTATTTCTATATATGTCATTCATTGTGATGTTTGATATTTGTAATTAATAATTATCAATGACGGTTATGCAATGATCAATAGTGTATGTACCATTTCATACATAATTCATAAATATCAGTCTAACGTAAATAATTAATAATAAATATCTTTATAATAATATTATGCAGTTATATGTCTCAAACCAGTCTTTAAAATTATCTTTTAATTTTTTATATATATGTTTTTATTGTTTATTTTATGCCCATATAACTAATTAATTAAAAATAATAATTGTATTTAAATTGCATTTGATTTAAGAGCTACTTTAGAAGATATTTATGATATTAATTGATTTAAAATATTAAAAAAATATATAAAATATAAAATTATATAACAAATAAAATTATAGAGTATGAAAGTCCAAAAAATTTTACATATAAATATTACTTAAAAAATATTCTAATATTAATAAATACTTTTATCATTTACAACGGTCGTGAATGCTTTTAGTTAGTAGCCGTAAAAGAATTAAATAATTATTTTTTTTCATTCTTTATTGGAAACCGATTGACTTTTATATAATTAAATAATAAAATTGATGATAAATAAATAAATTAATAGAAAAAATTAAGTTAAAAACGAGTAGTATTTTCCAACAAAAACTTCATATATATCGATGAATAAAGAAAAAGTATGTAATTACTCGCATAAGTAATAAAAACGTGTAGCATTAATGACTCTACTAGCTTTTTTTCTAATTTCAATAGTGCAAGCAAACCATCAATGGACAAAATAGAAGGAGAAGATCGTTTAGTGTTTGGATGTTGAAATATCAGTACGCGGTTTTGATGAAAATAGTAATAGTCAAGAGCAATAAAATTCCAATTCTGAGTGGACACTAGCAAAAGAACAAGACAACCCATCTTTTCCTGCTCCCTAAATTTCATACACATTCAATAAATGGATTTCCCAATTAGTTGCCATTTACTCTCCAGTCACTGTCGGTCTCACTGTAGGATATATGTGGACACCGGGTGATCACGTGTTAGAAAACGTGCCACAATTTGTCCAAATTAATTTTTAATAGCCAATACTGCATATTTTAACATTTAAATTTAAAAAAATATAATTATTTTAATATTTTAATTTAATATATTAAATTTTTTATTTTTATTTTTATAATCTATTAAATACATATAGATTCATTTTAACTTACACACATCCGAATTTTATTTAATGGTAATATTAAAATATTTATGCATAAAACATGTTGACATATTAAATAAAGCCACATATTAAAAATATTTTTATATTATAAAAAATATAAATTAGAGTTTTTATTAGATTATATAAAATCAAAATATTAAAGTGATTAATTCATCAAAATTTAAGTATTTAAATAAGTATTTAACTATTTTTTATATATAATTAATTAACTAACAATAGACATAATATATAAATTAATATAACATTCTGAGTTACAACACTTACATGCTTAGTCTTGTGATAAACACATATATCAATTTGAATAAGGTCTCAAATTTAAATATCTTTCTCTTGTTATTTAAAAATATATCGAACACAAAAATAATTTATATTGAATGTTTAAAATAATTTTTAAATTAATTAAATTTATAATGTAAGAGTAATATAAATTAGTTACTTTGATGGTCAATTCTTATCATTTATATATCTTTTTAAGATTTTATATTCGTCGGATACTATATATTTTGAAAAAGTCAAACCATAACGATTGTGTTTGTTTTTCCTGTTTTAGTACACTCGTGTTATATGCTGCAATCTGGCAATGAGGATGCATGTATACATACAAATACTAAGAAACATATGTAAATTTCCTAAGCCAATTAGTTTGGTAAGCGAATGATGGACTTAAATATGCTGCCTGCCTCCATTTTGTTGTCACACTTCATTAAAAAGTAATTTTGAAGAGAGATAATGGTGCAAGTAACTATTTGTTATTTTTTATATTTTGTGTTCGATTAAATCATAACTTTCTATATCATTTAGCTTAAATTAAAGTCAATTTTGGGACCCATATTATCAACATCATAATTAATAAATACTGACTAGATTATTATTTTTTTATTCTTTTGTACGATCTTTTAAAAAGAACTTAATATTGATTTTAGACTCCGTTTGTTTAGTAAAAAATTATTTATTAGGAAAAGGTTTTTCAAATTTTTTTTTTTGTATTTGAAATGTTTGGAAAAATAAATCAAAGAAAATAATTTTATAGTTAAAAAGAAAATCTTATGTCTTTGAAAATAATAACTTTTTCTTTGAAAAAATAAATAAATATTTTTTCCATTTTTATTTCTGTCGGCAACTCTTTTTACTAATTTTCAATATTATAAATAAATATAGAAAAATAAATTATTTTTCACAAAATGAACGGACGGAGCTTTAGTCTAATTGAATGTTCATAATTCAAGAATAAATTTAATAAAAAAATTCGAGATAAATAATATGCATTAAATAATATCTTTTACAAATTAGAGGTTTATAATTTCTTCGGCATGAAAAAATAGGCTCATTTTTTTTTATCCATCTCAAACTATAATTATTTTTTTTTAAAGAGTAGTTAATTTTTAAATTCACTAAAATATCCTTACGTAGTATTATTCACCATCAATATATTATTATTTCTGTCAACAGACTTTTAATTAATTTTCTTATTGGCCTATAATTAAAATATGCATTATTTCTTTTTTCTTATAATAAAATATACATCATTTGTTGTTACTAGATAAATATTCAGAATATAAAATATATACTTCACCGTTATTAATTATGTTTCCAATTAAATAAAAATTAGAGGGAGAGGATGCATTTTTGCCACTAACGTTTAGTGTGAGGAACGGATTAACACTTAAAACAATTTTTAAATATAATTAAACTCTTAAACGGATAGGAACCTAGCCCTCCCTTCGTGTGAAGTTTAAACGGTGTTAACTTATGATTATAGTTGGTTATGGGTAATATAAATGGGCTCCACTAATTAAAGAACATATATTATTTTATTATTTAAGATCTTATTTTTAAAGTATTAATAATAAAAGAAGAAAGCATCTTTCTCTTTTTCTTCTCTTTCTTATCACCACCGCTCTCTCTTTCTCCTCCCCACCACCACCGGCCTAACAGTTCCCTTTTCTTTCTCATTGGTTTATATTGCCATTATCTATTTTATAGCAATGGCTTTCACCATCACCTTCAGTTCTTCCTCTTTCTCACTAATTTATATTACCATCACCTTGCTTCGACAGTAACACCTTTGGTTGCTTCAGTTAACTTCCAATTCCTAGAGCTTTCTACTGGTTCATATGCAATTCTAGGTCTCACATCAGCCAAAATTCGACTATAATTGCTCTGCAAAAACTCAACGAAAAAGCAAAAATTATCAGTAATGTAAAGATGATCAAGTCTCCAAATATTACGCACGGTAGATTATGTATTAAGCAATATACTCGTAAAAGGTGTTGCCATAGCATATTACCTTCACAACAGCTGCTGAAGCAGCCATAAAAGCATCAAATGTACGACTTTCTATTGTCCTTAGCAGCCTAATCTCATCTGTATTTGCTAGAAAATTGATGCTAATATCATTTATTGAGATGTCTAACAATGATCTCGTTGAATCTATATATAAAAGGAAGCATGCAAGTTTATATAAGAATTAAAAAAAGAAATGAGCTAATAAGATTGAATATCGAGAGTACTAGCTCAGTTGTTGTTGATATTAGAGTCGATCTGAAAGAATTTGATTTCCACAAGCCATTTGCAGAACCTTAAAGTTAGCTTGTAAATTTTTGTAATTTTTTTATTTGAATTATTATATGTGAGGGTTTGGTGTTTTGGATTACACTTTTCGGTTGAAGATAATTTATCAAATATTAAATCAAAGATGTTTAGTTGGATGTTTATAGTTAGTTTGGGTATTTCGTTAAATTACAATTAGCTTTGGTAGCTGGTACAATGAGCAAGAAGCTGCTGGTGGTTGTGACGGTGACATGGAAAGGATGGGGTGGCGGTGATGGGACCAACGGTGTTGGAGGAGAGAAAGAAAAAGATTTCATTATAATTCAATTTTCTGTAAATTTTTGAAGTAACAGAGAAAGAGAAAAAAGTAGAAGAAGGAAGGGAAGAGGAGGAGTAGGATAGAAAGAGAAAGGTCGTCTTTTTTAGTATTATGATATTTTTAATTAGTTAAGAAAATCATATAAATAATATTTGTAAGTTTAATGGACCCACCTTTAACCATGTCAGCTTAAAATTAACGGTGTTCAATTTTTCTGTTACATGGAAGGGCATGAATATTAGCTTTTGTTAAGTTTAAGGGCTTAATTGCGTCCAAAATTTATTTAAGATCTAATCTCACCTTTTTTCCAAAAATAAAAAGCTCAAAAAACAATCAGCACAGTGAATTATAATAAGGACAAAACAAAGCGGCTTGGTTTAAATTCTCCACTGAGAGAAGATGGCTCGTACTTTTACAGCTCAATATGGTTAAATTTAGTGGAGTAAATGACAAATTTTTAATAGGCATTTGTGGTTTAAAATTGAAATTTTAAATGGTTTATTAAGAATTCGTTCCGTTAAATTGGCAGTATATCTTGAAAAATATTAGGCGCCTTTTTTCCTTTTTTTTTTCTTTCTTAAAACTATAATACCTTTGAATTGAAATTTTGATTGGTTGGGACGATGGTCAATTTTTTTCTCTTTTTTCCACGGCACGTGATATGAGAATTATCATTACTTATGAGGACAAAGTACAGAATTGGTTGCATCATTTGAAAGATATCACCTAAGCTCATCTGGCATATAGCAGTACTCAACCACAATAATACAGAAGCCATTCAGGTTTTGATATCCAATCAGCAACTTGGTTGCATCTCCCAGGAATGTAAGCAAAGGAGCACCGAATTAATCTTGAAGCAAGAGATCTAATATCCTCAATCCTCAAGCACGTTCATAAAATTTTCAAATATATTGGCTTAAGAATTGCATTAAACAATATAATAAGCGCATTTACGAAAAATATTAAATAAAATATATTTATCTTAATTAAAATAGTTATTATTTTCAGTCTGATAAAGTAGAAATAGAATTATCTTTTCGGGCCGAGGGAGATCAGTTTAACTTTGCATGGTTTGTTGTAGACTCTTGAAAACTTTATTAGGCCTCACTATTCATTGCAAAATTAATGGCCCAATAAAAAAGAATATATAAGCGCAGCCGAAAACACTCAACTCGGCTCACGCAAGTCGCAACGTGCAAATAATCCCTTTCCCGCCATGCCTCTTCACATATAGCTCCTGCGCTTCACTCCTGCTCCTCTTATTTTCTCTGTCTCTCTCTTCCCAAAAAATTGAAACTATTACATCTTTCAATTCAATGAAGTTGAAGATCAACAAAGCCTGCGATCTCAGCTCTATTTCTGCCCTTCCTCCTCAATCGAGGTTTGAATTTCACTTCTGATTTCTTCTGTTTGTCTTCCGAGAAATTGCACCATAACTCACAATGTTTAAATTTCTAAACATTAAAATCTTCAATCAAAACGCGATTCTTTTGATTCAGTTGAGATCAGCGGTAGTGCTATCTTCTAACTTCGCGGTTTTTTCTGCAGCCAAACGTAGGTCATAAGTTGACGATTTCTTTCTCACTCTGAAACTTCATATCGAAATTACTTTATTCGCTGCTAAATAAATAAAATAAAAAAAATCTCAAAAGCTGCTTAGCATATAATATCTTATTGCTAACATATAATAGCTGCTTAGTTTCGTTTCAAACTTTTTCTTTAGCAAAAAAAAAAAATAATCTGAGATAGAAATCAAATTTTGCGAGAGATGAAACTATCTTTCCAATATGGTTCTTCTCATCTACGTCTTTAGATTTTGCAAGGTTTTAGGGAATTTCACGATTTCATGAAACTGGTGCAGATATTTGTTCAATGGTATGTAACTGTTTGTCTCTGTTGAGATCAAACACTTAAAAAATGTAGGAGAGAGAGAAAACATATTGAACTTGAAAACTTCTATAATTTGGAACCTGTGAAACTATGAGACTTTGCTAGATTTAGAGATTGTGTACAGAGAGCGCTTGTCATTTTGTATTATTTCTTCTCATTTATTAATAAGTATGCTATTTGTTTCTCCGAATGATATGTAGGAGATTGAGTACTTTACCAACTGGACCACAAACATCACAGCTTCGATCGCAACAATCACAGCAATCATTTTCACAGGGATATTCATCTCAGCATGGCATGTTTTCTCAAATGTCTCAGACTTCTTTTGATGAAGCTCTAACAACTGATCAGGTTGAATTTAATTTCTACTTTTGATTTTTTGGTGTTTATCAATCAAATTGGAAAATCGACTGATATACTGTGTTGGATAAGCTCTATCTATCTGTTCTTTTAATTGTTTCCCAAAAGTTCAAGGACCTAATTCAACTAACTTTCTACTAGATTCATCTCTAGTCAGTAATAAGCTTAGCAGTGCTGAGTGACAAAACCTGAGACACGATCTTTTTGTCATTTTCTTTTCTGGTCAACTTTTTATGTCATTTTCTTTTCCAGACAACTGTTGCAATTAAAGGAAGATTCATCGAGTCTTAAATGCACGGTGAATTCTTTCGGCTGTTTGGAGGCACGAATGGAAATTTGGTCTTCTCTCACTTGTTCCTATATGTCTCAGAGTATGATAGTAAACTCCACCATAGAAAAGCAGAATGTTATTTTCATTAGTAGATAATAGCTGCGAGATTTAAACCAGTATTTCTCATAATGGTTTTGGTTCTTAAACTTTTGGAACTCTGGAGTCTTAAACCAACGGGAAACGTTGACATAGAGCATTAATGATGTAAACTGAAACAAGTTATCTTCAATTTTTTCTTATGCTAAACCGAAATAGTATAATATTCATTTACTGTAATTTGTAATTCCCTTTCCATTGTCTGTCTTCATCTACTATGTACAGAGATTTAATTCTCAAGAACGAGAAAACTCTTTGAAGAAAACATCTTGCTTTCCCTCAATTAGCTATGCACGTGAAGAGAGTCAAATGCCAATATCAAGATCTTCTACCAATATAATGCGCAAATGGAATTCTGCATCTGTTCCGGATCATAAATGTAAGTTTTTACATTGGAAATATACTAAAACAAGTTCCACTGGAAAAAGAATTCAAAAAAGGAAAGAAGAAAAGAAAGAACGTAATGGCTTTACTCTTTATTCACTAAAACTTTCATCGCATTGGGATAACAAGTTTCTATTTACTTGGGCAGGTCAGATAAATGAAGAACTTGAGCATCGGATTGGAATGATGGAAACTTTATTAAACAAGTTTGGAATGATCTTAGGTTCTGTTCAAAGTGATGTCATGCAAGTAAACAAAGGAACAAAAGAAGCATCTCTGGAAAGTAAGCAATTTAATTACATTGAATAGTATGATGTCAAGAGGAAAATTTAAATCATATGACAATAGTTGGTGGTGATGTGCAAAAAGTAATTGAAAATGTTGAAGTTGAATGCGGTTCAATAATCTACTGAAAAGTATCAAAAAACAAAAAATTGATCTACTGTGTCTGCAGATGTTCAACAGATAGAACGTCAAACTCTTTTATCTTTCTAATAGTTTCCAGTTCTGTCTCAAGAGATATGATCTGGACTCAAAAGGGAAACATACAGGGACTATTTGTTGATCAATACACTACAAATTTTATATTATGGTTTTCTAAATTATTCTGATTAGTAAAATGAGTCATAACTTGTTTGCATTATTGTTTGTTGTGTAAATTGTCATGCAGTGGAAGGCATACGGCAGAAGCTGGTCGTCCTTGACACCTCACTGCAGCTAATGGTAACAGCAGCTTACTTATGCCCCTTATATTTTCATAATTGACCTGCCTACTTTCATGATCGACCATTTTTAACATGACTGAGGTCTTGTAAACCAGATAAAAGGACAAGAAGATACCAAATTTACCCTTGATGGGAGCTTGAAATCTATATCTGAACGACTGAGCAAGGATATATCTCAAGATAGACTACAGCAGATTTTCTTGGTGCTTTCTGCCTTCCCACAGCAAATGGAAGCCTCTCTACTGAAATTACAAAGTGACCTCAGCATGACCTTTACCAAAGAACTGCAGGCATGTAATGCACACTGCATTTCTTAGCTTAATTACAATTTTTTTTTTTTAAGACCCTTAATATCTTCCATCTCTCAGTTTTCAAATAAAGTTTAACTATTTCAAGTATTTCCCGATTTCCGTCCTAATAATTTCCATCCTGCAGGCAGCAGCTCGCAACATGGAAATGCCAAACCAAAATAGTCCATCCATCATGTTGCTTCCATCAACGGTAGTCGATTCTTTTGATCAAACAACTAAATAATTTTTTTAACTGGTTAGCTTTCTGAGCATAAATTCTCAGAAATCGTTCTACTGTTACAAATTTTGCAGGTAACTGGTTCTTATAGCACTTCACACAGAAAGTCGAGGCCCATTAGCAAGTATGCAGAACTCTATTTTATTTTCTCTTAACTTGTTTATGGATCATCTCAAGTGAACAGTGTAACTTATGTCCGCTGTACAACCCAGTAGCTGAGTCAAAGGTCCAGTTGGGTCTATTAGGCTTATCTGATAGGATAAATTCTCCCTAAAGTTCAATGTAATGTTAACTGAATCCTTTTTCCTTTGGAACTAATCAAACTGCCTATATTTTTGTATATACCATTTCATATAGGTTCTTTAGTTCTTAAAAACCTTGTTGCACTTGTCACTGCATCTCAACTTTATTAACAATTTTTCTTGTTTCCAGCTCAGTGATGCCCTCAAAGGCCTATGGGCAATCAACAACGCGTCCAAAGATAGAAATGGGAACTTGGAATACTGTAAAGACAGAACAGATTACATTCACACAGAGGGCATCCAACAAGGAGCATAAACACAAAGGAGTTTCTTCTATTCAAAAGGTACTTCTTAAGTGGTGTTGCAAACATGAGTCTGCTGTTTGAATGACTTGCATCAAGATTCATTTGACTGTGCGGGTTCTTAAAAATTCTTCCACCTATAAATATAAGTTTGAACTTTTCTGTGGCATATATTTAAGAGCTATTCCACACTACAGGAGAAACAATGCAGTGTCATCATTGAATCAGATGAGGAGATTGATGGAGTTTTTTCCTGCTTGATTGATGCGAAAGAATCAGGTATTTTATCATTATTAATTAATCTTCTCATTCGGAGGTACATACTATCTATGCATTGATTAAGTGGAAAAATTCGTTATTTCTGCAAATAAGATGACAATACACTATCAGCTTGCCTCTAGCTCGAACATAGTACATCTACTACTTAGCTATGCTCGAAGGCACTCGGAGTATTAGACGCTATTTATTTAAGCTAAAAAGGCCTGAAGTTTCTACTGAACTAATCCGGCAATAGCACACACATACACATTGAAGATGCGGTAATATTTGTTTCCCTTCATTGCCCTAAACGGTACTTGTTTCCTTGGATAAGGAATCGGAAACTACACTCTCGATGAAGCAACAGAAGAGTCTGAACGAATTATAAGAAAAGCAAGGAGGCGAAAGAGAAAACACTGGAATCCTATAATTATTAATTGAAGGTATAATGTGCCTGTTGTATTTTGTTTGGCTATGAGCTTCTTCTTTTAAGTTTCTTGCAAAGCTTGCCTTTAGTGGAAATTGAACTCCTCGTGGTCTAGAATTTACATGAAACTGAACTACTCAAACCACCCGCCACTCCCAGTGTTTTAGTGCCCTGCTATATTATATGTTTGACTCCAGTGTCCGAGTCTTTGGTTTCCAAATGATATCATTCTCAACTTGAAAGTTGGCTTTAAGCCGTGTTATGAGCTCAATTAGTTTTAGAACAATTTTTCCCACACCCGAGCGCTATCTCAGATTCATGTTCTCAACTTCAGCGCCCAAATAGAGGTGTTGTATGTACACTGTACAGTTCCTTAGAGGTTAAGGGTTTTTCTTTCCTTTTTCTTGAAAATATTTCCATTCGTTTTCGTTTTGCTTTGTCGCTCAGGATAAAAAGACATCAAGTTACAACTATTTTTTACCATAATTAAAGCTTTGAGTTTGAAGTTAAATCGCTAAATGGTATGATTCCAACTACTATAACAAGCATGAATTATTGCACGCATGCTCTAAAAATAAGTGGAAAAGTGGAGGCAAGGCAAGGTGGGGTTTGTAACGGGTCCTCGACAATGAATAAATGATTCGATCGCAAATGGCCTTGTTTTGTCTGCTGCCAGATCTTGAATTTGCCCATTACTTGGTAATTCAAAACCCAAGTAAGCTCTCTGCGTTTAAAAGATGCCTCTGCGTGTGCTGCACGTGATGGAGTTGTAACGGTGTTCTATATGGTGGTGCATAATGCTTCAGATTCATTCACTGTTGTCAAATAACCATCCTTGCATTAAACTTCATAAAGTCCTTGTATTACACTTACTGAGAGGGGGTGTTTACAATACTTGAAATGAACTGTTACAGAAAAATAAGCTGGAAAAAATCTTGTGCGTTATTTTTCATCATCTTTTTCTCCTTTTCTAATAGCCGCTCTATGGGCCATTAGAGAACAAACACGTGCAGGGAAACCGCAACAAAATGCAATTCCTAATTCTATAAATCTTGGGATGCCATATGAGACAGAAAAGAATAATTAAAGGACTGGAATTTGGAACCCTGTGCCAAGTCGCTAATACGAAGAACATCTACTAGTACTGCTTTCTCATTCTCTAAGGATGGTAAATTAGACTTCCCTTCATACTCAAGTTTTCTGTCTTTCTAAATTCTAAATTACAATGCAAATGAAACTTAATTTGCCAAAGACAACAGTAACTGATCAAATGTAAAAGCGTGTGCTCGATTTTGTATCAAGTAGTTTTAAGTTACAAGAAGCTCAACACTAGGCAAAATAAGGAATGATTATGCCCTGAACCATAGTACTAGAAGAGTGTAATGCTCCAATATTTGGCAATTCTGTCTGGGAGCAGGAATTGAGCACAGTATGAATGAGTACTGAGACACTATCTCAATAAACATTATAACAGCTAATCGACTGCTAAGTGCTACATGGTTATACCCCACTGCAAAATTCTTTACAAAGACAGCCAATATGCAGCCAGAGCAGGAGCCAAGACAATCAAGGAAAAGAATATCATAACAACTGTCCCCTAATCAACTTTCATATTTGTAAAATGACTTTGTAACATAAAATGGTAACAACAATGCAAAGAGAAACATCCATCAATATTGATTGCATGTACATGAAACTTCAGCTGATAAGGTCAAGAGCTCTTCTCAGAAACATCCATCAAGATTTTAGTATAGTAATAAAGTTGTTCTTACAAGGGGCTCTAAACTCGAAGGGAATTACAAGAGATTATATTTAGTTAAAATATACAGATGCAAGCAAAGAAGGTCAAAGCAAAGTACTTATCAAAGATGCACATGTCTCAATAACAACGGAGTGATAAATAACGTAAAGAAGAAAAACAAAAATAAATTAAGAAGGCTTCTCATAGGAGTTTTGGTCTCTAAACTCAGCAATAGCACTTCGAATCATTTCAGCTACATGGGGTTGCACAAAGAGATGAGTGCCATCCAAAACATGAATAATAAACTTCTGTGATGTAGGCAGCGTAGCATTCATATTGATGATAAATTGCGCCATGGGTATGTCACTACATTATAAACAATGAAAATAATAAAGTACTTGTAGCCAAAGTGCACCTGCACAACCTATCTACAAGCAACTTTTTCTTGCGAGTTATTGCATAATCAAGAAAGAATGCTGTTGAGTTAAATCATTTGTCTAATTAAGAACAAACTAAGGGTAACAATATAATTACCAGGATATGAACAATCCTTTAGTGGCATTAACCATCTTGCATCAGCAATCTCAGTTTTTCGGAGTCTAAATCGCAGCAAAAACCTACACCACCAGAAAATAACAAAGACATTTTGATCATTGGTAACCAATGATTTAGACATGAATAAAAGTTCCTTTACATTAATACATGTTAAAGTCATTGTTTCTAAGACATAAAATGTACTGGGTTCGAATACTTTAGCAAAATTTTCAATATTTAAGAAACTACTTTTCTTTTAAAAAATGTTTCAGTTTGATGTTCAACTTATGAGCAATATCAAAAAAGGCATAAGCTTTCAATGGAGCTATAACCAATCACTGTAAGATTAACATCTCCCCGTAACAAGATATCCTAACATGGAAAAACTCGACCCAATTGATAGTAAACACGAGGGTAAAGGAAAGTTGCAATTCCATGTAAAGCCCTGATTTCTTAATTATAACCTTAACTGGGTCGAAATTCGAATCATTTTTGGATGCAAATTGAAATAATTAAGAAAAATAATTACCTTAACAGAAGAATTTTGTCGAGCAGATGGCGCGCAAAGAGGACCACTGCCGAGAGAGCGAGCAACGAGCAGGGCAAAAACTGCAATTTGCAAGCATGCGAGGTGGGTTTTATTACGGTCCTCGACATAGAACAGTTGGTCCAGTCACAAATGGGCTTGTCTTGTCTTCTGCCTAATATGAAACTGGCCCATAACTTGGCAATTCAAAGCTCAAATAAACACTCCTTGGACGCGAGGATTAGTGGCAGTAATTTCCGCTCCGGTTGACCATACGAGCTATTTACTTTTCTATTAAGAAATGTTGGCATGCATAATGCTTTTAGATTTATTCTCACTGTCGTATGATATAAACCATACTTGTGAGAGTGAGAGTGAGAGGATAAAATAGGATACTTAAAAAATAAAATGACAAAATTCTTTTGTTTGGGTTACATCTTCATCATAAGTTTACTCTGTTACTTAGTGTTGCGCCATCAGAAAACAATCACGTGGACAACAAAATGCAATTCCTTGATGTCATATAAGACAGAAAAGAATAATAAAAAGGATCGCAGAGTGTGACCCTGTGCACAAGTTGCTAAAGTGACAATTCTTTAGATAAGATGATTTGATTCCTTTTTCTCAACTCCAAAGCCACCTCAGTTCTTCAATTCAGGTTTTCTTATATTCATTTTCCTAATGTTGCTTACGACTCAAGTCCCTCCTCTAAAGATAATCTGTTGATGCTTCTCTTCTTTATATATATATATATATTTCCTGCAGTAACATTTCGCTGACTCCCATCGATGGCTGCTGCTGGTCGATATATGCTAAAATAAAAAACAAAATCGTTTTAATTAAAATTATCCCACTAGTTCCTTAGGTTGTCCAATTCATAATCATTGCTTATGTAATAAAGTATAATTTCAAACACTTTCTCTCGAGTGTAATACGAACATATATATAGAGTCTCTCTCTCTCACACATTTTCTTTCTTGGAGATTGGGTATGGTTTGGGATTCCCTTTTTGAGGGTAATATTCGTTGTTCAAAAAGATGGGGCATCCGATGCTTCAGAAAGAGATCTAATATTGTAGTGTAAGAATCAACCCAAAACCCACCCACATTAGTTGAATGAAGTTAACTTGCCAAAGTCACCTAAGTTGTACCAGTGAAGTTTTAATTAATTTGATAACTATCTTTTCTGATTACTTAATAAACAAACAACATCAAACTTTTACTCTTTTTATTTTTTTAAGCCCATTACAGAATTAATCAGCTAGCGCGTATTACATAATAAAAATAGTTATTACATATTACAGATTGTAACAATAATGATATATTTCTAGACGGACAGTGAATAAAAAAATTCAAACTCTAAATCTTTCCAATTTTAAAAAATGAAAATACTAATCGATTATTCTCTAATTTTCAAAGTAAACAATTATTATTGAATTAAACTTCTTCTCATTGCTTTTTAAATAAAATAAGAAGCAGATCTATTTGCGAACTAAACTACCAGTGGGAACAAATCAGCTATATATACAATAAACTACTGTTAGCTAGGGCTTTGCCGTCCCAACAAATTTGGGTAGCTAGATGACATCATTTGCGGAGACCTTACATGAAAACCACCACTTAAATCACCATATACATTGTTGGCTGAAATGTTTATTTTTGTATACAGTGACCTATTATGACAATATGAATTCAACCAACTAATGTGCTAAAGCAGTTTTTTTATATAAAAAAAACCATAAATATTGGAGTCAGATTCAGTATGAGAGGAAAATGGGTATATAAAATAATTTTCAATAAAAATGTATCATATAAATTAATGGAGTTTGTTCTCCAACTTAACCAATAATTAAACTGTCATGATCATTGTTAATAGGTGGTTAAAGTAATTGTCACTGACATTTTATTTTCACCTGAATCCAGGGATATATAGTAATAGCTAGGCAATTGACACACAGTACCACTGTCTCCATCTGCATGTAGATGGAAGGATAGGAAAGTTGGTGGAAAATGATTGAATTAGAAATGGGTGCTTCCTCTGTCCAGCCATCCCCCATTTTTGTGACCCCCTCCCTGCCTTTAATTTCTTTAAGAGAAAGCAAGAACAAAAAAGCTGCCTTTCCCTCACTACTAGAATGCAAAAGCCTTTTTTCTTCAGGGCTCCCCCCCACCTTCTACATTCGTCTAGCAATGACAAATATCATAATATCCAGCTCCTCCCCATAATTTTGGTGGATCACTAATTTGCTTTGCCATTGAAACATCGCCCATCAATAACATTTTGCTTCTAAAAATATAGATTTTGAGTTCAAGTTATTTCTTGTGCTAGATTTAAGGTACATGTAAGAGCATGACTGTTCTTATTTTGTAGCTTACATTCAATTGAGCCACTCCATAATTTTCTTTTAAAAAATGCCAAGTCCAACCATATTTCTCTAGATACTAATAGAGATTAATTGAAGTTAAGTAAGATAGAGAGTTTCCAATGGAAAATCATCTTTTCTTTTCCGGTCTCTTTTACTTTTTTCTTTGGCTTAGTACTTAATTTCACAAGTTATTTTTTAAAATTTAATTATTCAAGTTAGTTAAAATATAAATATAAAGGTGTGACAATAAGTTGAATGGGTCACTATCCCAGCAGAGGCTGCACAAAAATAGTGTGTCATGTTCAAGAGTAGATTTCATATTATAAGTTAGTGGTCCCCCAAAAACTCTTGGGCTCTAGCTCTGGAAAAAAGAAAAAAAAAGAGAACATGATTAGATTCCATAGCTTGGAGATGACACAAAAATTTGTTACTAATTAACAATTGCAAATGCTGATAAGATTAAGACTTGATTTGTCTTATTATTGATCCTAAATTGTTATTATTATATGATTAGGGTTCAACTAAACCACAAATTCTCATGAGTGCATAAGTTAAGCATCAATTCCTTAAGATGGATACCTTAATTTCAAAAGCCTCTCATGCTCCTACTTTTCCCCCACCTCTTGCTATTGTAATGTGATAAACTGATAATGTCTTCCCTACCATTAATGTCGAAAGAAAAATGTGAATGGGGCAAGAAGGGTAAGGGAGGGTAGCAATTGTCTCATATGGGCCTTATTAGCTCCAATAAGTCACCATTAGGGTTGGTAAATAAATGGACCCAATTGAAAGATTTTTAATTGGTGGGGGACCTAACTCTCATCTTCAATGAATCCCTTTTAGGCATGCCCAACTGCTCCACTGCCGACACTATGCCTTTCACTCTGTGCCCTTATGGAAATCTTTTCCCCTGCTCGCCTGTCCCAATTCATTTCTGTTAAAAGAACAAAACTTTTGGGCCTCACTACCTGCAAAACTCTCTATTATTAAGATAGTTTTTTTTTACAATGACAATACAAACAAATTTGTTTTGATATCTCCATTTTTACACACAATTCATCGAGTAAACTCTTATGGTAGAAAATATATATATGGTCACTCACCCTGTTTCTATATAAACTTTAGTTACAAAACAGAAAGAGGAATTCATATATTTTATATAATTTATCATTCTGATTTGACTCGAATGAGTATAATAACTATTTGAATAGTACACATATAGAAATAATATAATATAGTTTACAAATAAAATATTTAAGTTAACTATTCACACAAACTCATTTATAAATAAAAAATTTATAGTTGAAACTATGTTATAATAATAATAATAATAATAAAATACACTCTTAATTCTGCTAGTTTAGATAATGAGGCAAAAGACCGACTAAATTCGTTTTCAAAAAAAAAAAACACTCATGGTGGCCCTTTTTTTATTTTATTATTCTTTATTAAATTTTATTGACATTTATTATTTTTAGATCGACAGTAATTTTTTTATTTTTAATAAATAGAGAGTATTATAATTTACTGTTATACAAATATTAAATTTTTATTTAATAAGAGTTTTATGATATTTTAATACGGAGGTTTTGAGTACTCTTTTTACAAAAATAATGAAAAGAAAAAATAATTTAATGGTGATAGAATTTGTCAACAAAATAGAATGTGTTGTCCCATAATTGCTTTTTTTTTTTCTTCTTTAATAAAAGTTTATATTAAATTAAAAACATTAATGGCGTGCGAAGTGAAATTTGAAGGTGCGTTACTGGAATTAAAGATGGGGCAAAAATCCAGATTTAAATTCCAAACAGAACCATCATTACTGCCATAATAGCATTTTTTGACAAAAGTGGTTGGAGTCAAAAACAAGCCAACAACATCATATGTTTCATCTTCTTATTCTTTATCCGTTTAATTACCGTTAATTAACTTAAGTTTCCGTCCGCTATGATAGTATTTAGCCCAGCCTGATCTAACGGAATTCTCATCTCCATTAATTAAAATAAAAAGAAAAAATTATAATTTTATAATTTTATTACTTTAATTTTTATTTTTTGTAAAGAAAAAAATACCCACAAACTTAATTTAATAATAATTAAATATTTTACTTAAGAGTATAATTTTAAATTCAAGTCTTACATTTATCATTTCTATAATAAAAAGTAAGGATAAATATTAAAAATATCACCTGATTTTACTATTTTAAATTTTTCACATGTAATTTTCTTTTCAGATAAGAAAATACATGGTTAAGAATTATAATAAAAAATATAACTCAATGATAAAAAGTGTTGATTCACAAATATTCAATTATCTTTATTTCAATTCACCATTATTATTAGTATTGAATAATAAAAATAGTATTATTTGATCGTCAAATTGAACATATTAAATTAATAATTTTTTAAATTATAATTTAATAGTTAAATAATAAAATTAAAAACTAATAAGTTTTAAACTCACATTATTAAATACATAGAATATGATAATAATGTTTGATCAAAATAAAGATAACTGAATTTTTTAGAATCAATATATTTTAATGATGAAATATTTTTCACATTATATAACCATAAATATATAATACACTAGTTGAAAATAAAATATAAAATTATAGTTGAAAATACAAATAAAAGAAAAGGTAATTTAGAAACAGAACTTTAAGCACGGGGCACGGTAACTTTGATGTTGTTGTCTGTTTGTTTTCATTAGTTTAATAACTAATTAATAGTCAATCTATATATTAATTTATGAGATTTAAATATTTTTAATATATGTATTTAATTTTTTGATATATATAATTTTTGATATATGATTTTATAATTTTTTATTAATTTACTGATTAATAAATTATATTTTTAATTAAATATTGATTCTAATTTTAAAAAATAATATATTAATTATATTTTAATATTATATTAATTAATAAATAATTTCATAATCCGATAACAATATTAATACTATTATAGAATTAACTTATTAATTATATTTTAATATTATATTAATTAATAAATTAATTTTTTAATTTAATAACAATTATAATTTTAAAAAATAATCTTTTAATTTATATTTTTAATATTATATTTAATTATAAGCTAATTTTTAAAAAAATAATATTAATTTATATAACATTAAAATTAATTTATTATTATTTTTAAAAATATTATAAATTATTATTAAATATTAAATAATATTTATTAATTTATTTTATAATTAAAATAATAATAACGAGTCAACTATTTTATTATAATTTTAATCCCAGTTATATTTAGCCATCAATTACTCGGGTAAATGCCATCTCAGCGTTCAACAAGAAAGAGCCGTTAAAAAATGGTTCATCCTCATGGAATTACAAAATTATCCCTGAATTTAACTTTTTCTACATTCTCACCCCTGCAAAAGTGCTAAAGCCATTGATGATTCTTTGTTTGCGTATGTATGCGTCTCCATATTCTGTTCTCAGAGAAACCCATACGCACGCGCGCGCACACACACACTCTCCCTCTCTCTCTAGAAAACGAAAAAGTGAAAAGCCACGAAGCATCGGGAGGAGAGAGAAAGGCACAAAAGAGAAGTTTAGAGAGAGAGAGAGAGAGAGAGAGAGAGATTGTGACTTTGATGATTGTTGAACATGGAGCTGCTGCAGAGAAGCTTTTCTTCAATACAAAGCTCTCTCTTGCTCTTTGAACATAGTGGGCCCAACAATTCCAAACCCAACTGTCACGTCTTCTCCTTCTTCTTCTTCTTCATTTCCTTGTTGCTGTTATCAGATACTCTTTGTAAAGCCATCAACTTTCACTTTCACAATTGTCACCACCACTACCTCTTTTCTTTGTTTTTTTTTTTTTTCTTTTTTCTTTCAGTCTTTAGTGCCTTCTCATTTTAGAATTTCTGCTTAAAAATAATGGGTCGGTGCTAGATAAGCATTTTAGTCTTCTCTCCCTCTCTTTTTAGTTGTCAAAAGTTAGATACCCACTTACCAAAACTAAAAAGAAAAACGAAGGAATAAGAATAAAAATAAAAATAAAATAAAAGTCCTATTTTTACCTTCTTATGTTGAAAAATTGATCTGTTTATTCATTTTCCCCATCTGCTAGCTTTTATTTTTCATATTTTTGGAGGGGTTTTTATCTATCAATTCCAGCCAAGTTCGGGGTCTGTTTCGTAACTATCTACTTTTTGCTGGCAGCTTCTTTATTTTTATTTTTTAATGAATGCTGGTTTATGTGCGTTGAAGAAGATGTTGGTTGATCGCTGCTGATTGCTAATTGAAGAAAATTGGGAGTTTCAGTTTGGGAAAAAAAGAAGTTCTCTTTATTCAGTTTGATAATGTCAGAGGGCCAAAAGATTGTCTTTTTTTCTGGAGTTGTCAAGGATTACCAGCTTTGAAGATTGGTTATATGGTATAATATAAGTGAAGGCAAAATTTTGTTACCAAGTTTCTGATTGTTGTATAATTTAGATGATCTCTGAAATCTTTTAAAGGGTTGATTCTTCAGCTTTCATCCACCTCAACCGTTCTTTCTTTAAGGAAGATCAATTGGACTATCTAAAGTTTAGTGAGGAACTTCAGCCGCTGGTTAAGGCTTGTGGTTAAAAAAGAAAGATGGGAGATTTTCTATTGTCTTACCCTCCAAAGAAAGCTTAGGAAGCCTTGAGCTTGACGCTTTTGAGGAAGCTTCAGTTGTTGAAATTGGAAACTTTTGTCCACTTTCCTTTGGCTTAAGACACCTAGCTGCATTGTTGTCCTTCTTGGTCTTATCGATTTTGAGGTATTTGTTCTCTTCATTAATCTATAAAATACCAGCCCGTACCAAGATTGATACTTATTTAAGGGCTCTTCCTATTTATTTATCTATCTTTTACTCGAATAATTTGCTGATTCACGTGTTCTGTCTTGTATCTGAACTAAATTCTTTGGAACAGCATCAAAATAAAAAACTAAAAACAAAAAAATAAAAATAAAAATTGTGTCATGATGCTGGACTTAAGATTTGCTTCTGGAAGAGGGGAGCAAAAACTGTGTTTTGTGAAATTGTTGTTGGGAATTCTGGGGCAACTGTGTATCAGATCTCATTGGGAGGCCGAAGTGATTTGGGTTAGATCACTCTCAATTGAATGTTACCAGTATTCTTGGGAACATGCAGAGCCTTCGTGATTGCCAGTAGAATGTTCTTGATTTTATTTCATACTCGTTGTTCACCTGGACATTACTTTTTTTTTTTTTTTTTTTTTTTCTGTTTAAAGAATAAGAAGTCATCTGATTGCTGAACAGTTTAAAATGAGGATGTTGATGGTCGATACTACTTCCATACACTTTCCCTCTCTTTTACTTTTTGCGTAAAAGGAAAATTTGCATATTGGATTGTTCTTTTTGGGTAGCTATTACTACAAACTTTATGTTTTATCTCATCTTCAAGGGGAAAAGCTTGATTTTATTGTTAAAGTTCATAACTTATCCAGTTTTCTTCTGTTCTACAATGTGATAGCAATGTCTCAGGACCATTGCAGAATTTATTGGAGGACCACCAATTTGTATCCGCTAAGTACATTGGATGCGGGAGGGTTGTAAGGGCATTAACATGAACATCCAATTTTGTTAGATGGCCTTATTAGATGAGCAAGTTCATTCCTTTGTGCCTTTTGCACTGATGCCACAAACCACAATCACTTCGTTTCTATTTATGTTCTTTCCGAAATCCAGACCGTTATCAATAAACAAGCCTTTTTTGTGTTTCCTACTCTATGTATGTGGAGTTTTGAGTTAAAAGCACCTATCTTTAATATACTTCAATTTGTTATCCCCCTGTCAGATTTCAGGTGGGCATACTAAGCGTGCATTTCAGATGAATAAAACATAATTCAGGGAGAGAATCAACCAACCATTCATCATGGCAAAGAAATCTCAGAAACGCCCTGTGCGACATGAAAGAGACCAATCTGGCTGCATGTGGGGTTTAATTAGTATGTTTGACTTTCGCCATGGTCGATCAACTCAGAAGCTGCTCTCAGATAGGAGACGGGGGACTAGACATGTTGGTAAGAACTCTATTCTATAGCCAGATGAATCTGAAAAGCTAATGAAACATGCCAGCATGCACTGGGAGAATTCCTTTTGGGAGAACAGATGTTATATACAACATGAAGCACTTTTATTTTACTGTTTCTTGTTGCCAATTTCCTTAAAATGAAGAGAATTCAGAGCCACGATGATGGGGATTGCTTTTGGTGCTGATTATTGAAAGATAGTATTCTAATTAACATGCTAGAAAATGCTATTTTGACTACAAAGCAATTTGACAGATTGATTTATTGCTTCCACTGTTCCAAATATTTCTTATGCTTTAAATTAAATTAAATTATTGAACTGTGTCTTTTATCCTGCAGCTCCTGGTAATGCTTTGGATAAACCTGACTTGTTGATAAATCGTGATGAAAGTTGTCGAGGCACTGTTGTAAGTCTGCCAACTATTTTTCTTTTTTTTGTTTTTCCAGATCAACTTATGCTAAAATTCTTTAAGATGAAGGAACCTACCATTTCTTTGAACTTAATCCATTATGTTTATGTGCTGTACTCATTGTACATTACCTTATATATACTTAACTTACAAATACATCAGGGTGGTGAAGGAAGCACCAATGTGGCAGCTGATACCGGTAAGCCAAGTGTGAAAAAACTTATGGACGATGAGATGCTCTGTGAGAAAGATGCAAAGAAGGAGACAAACAGTGCAGGAGTGGAACCAAAACAGCCTAATTCAGATTATGGAAGCCAAAAAAGGAAAAGCCGCAAAAGAACAAATAGAAGTCGGACAAAAAGTTGTGAGATATACATAGAAGATCTGGATGCTGCTGAGAATTTGCAACTTGAAAAGCCCTGCCGTCATCGTTCAGAAAAGCAATCTACTAATAGTCTTGACATGGATGATATGGTGGAAGAGTTCTGCCGCCAGATCCGTCGCATTAGTTGCTTAAAGCATGACCAGCATGGTGAACTTCACGACCAGCCAAACCAGAAGAACCCTGACTTTGAAGAGAAATTGAAAGAGGCGATTGAACTTTTTATAAGACATAGGCTCAGTAAGGGTAAACACGGTGCAGTTGATGAGGATATACACCCTTCTAAAGAGCTCAAGGATGCAATAAAGATTCTGAGTTCTGATGAGGAATTATCTATGAAACTCTTACAAGGTCCAAAGTCTTTAATGGTGAAATACATTGAGAACTTGTGGAATGCTCAGGTAGAGAAAGATGAAGTCTCTAAGCCACTTGTAGGATCTAACTTGTCAGAACAGGAGATTCGTGACTTAAAACAGACTGATGAGGTTGTTCACAGTAAACAGCGAAAGTTTTTCAGGAGGAAGGCCAAATCTCTTGAGAAAACACCATCGAATAAGGCTACACAAGCTTCAAATAAGATTGTAATATTAAAGCCTGGACCTGCACTCCTGGAAAAACCTGAAACTGAAGGAAGCATTGGGCCAGCACCAGAATCTCAACCTTTTATCAGATACAAGGGACCAGATGAAAGAGTTGGTTCCTACTTCTTTCTCTCTGAAATTAAAAGAAAGCTAAAACAAGCTATGGGGAAAGAGCAACCGGAGATAGCACCTGATAGTATTTCGAAGAAATTTCCCAACAAGCATTGGGCAAGGGCAGATACTGATAGAAGATATAAGGAGAATGCTGGAAGAAATTCTCCGGGTAAAGAGCACTTCTTTATTGAAAAAATTGCTAGGCCTTCAGGTGTCAAAAAGGGAGAGAAAACTGACAAGTCAAAAGTATGTGAAACAGGTGTAGAACGTGAAACTGGTAATAATTCCAAGCAGAGATTAACTAACATTTATGTTGAGGCCAAGAAACATCTCTCTGAGATGGTCACTAGTGGGAATGGGGAGGGGGATTTTTCAAGCAGACAGGTCCCAAGAACACTTGGGAGGATTCTCTCTCTTCCTGAGTACAATTGTTCTCCTTTTGGAAGTCCTGGAAGAGATTGGGGGCAAAGCTTTGTTACTGCACAGATGAGATTCTCTGCCAATGACAAATTTCAGAAACAAGAAAACAATGTTAGCCATCTTGGTCGTATGACACTAAACTCAGAGTCTGAGTTGTGCGCTTCTGATGAAAACACTAATGGTAAGGCAGAAGCTTCTATTGATTCAAATTCAAGTGCATCAAATGATATTGTCCAAGATATTGAAGTGGAGAGAATATCATGTTTCATTGGAGATGGGACGACTTCTGAAGGTATTATTTTCTTAGTTGTCTGCATGTGGAAAGAAATACGTGGATTAAACTTTTTTTCCTCTTTCTGTACACTCCTTAATATATAGCCTCCCATAATTATGCAGGTGATGTGGAAATTATTAAAGCAGATGAAATTGTGGTCCAGGGAGACGTCAATATCTTGGACTCTCTTTCTGAGCCGAGCAACTCTTGCATAACCAGAGATGACCAAACTGGTGGCTTGTCTGAAGTTTCTGATGCAAAAGGCTATTCTGATAGCTTGAGAGTTGTAAAATCACTTACTGGTTCTCTGTCCTTTTTAGTTCTTTCTTCTGAATTTATAATTTTAGTCTAACCACCATCCTGTTCCTTCTCCAGGACTCAGATGAAGAAATCCAGCCTCTGCCTTCTCTATTAACGACTCTATCCTCGTCTCCAGTAACCAAGAAGGAAAATGATCAAGAGTGTTCAGTAGAGGTGTCAGACCGGCCGAGTCCTGTATCTGTTCTGGAGCCACTTTTCACAGAGGAAGACATCAGCCCAGCAAGCACCAGATATCAACCTGGTATGCAATGATATGGAAGTTAACTTTCAAATATTGATTTTGGACTTATGTATAACATGGTTTTCAGCTAATATCAGTTCAATCATATTATCTTCAGCTGAACTTCCTATGCCACCCCTAAGAATTCAGTTCGAAGAGCATGGCCCTTCATCAACAGATTTAGGCACTCATTTGAAAGCTTGTATACAGGACAAGGAATCAGTGTTCGAGTACATAAAAGCAGTGTTGGAAGCCTCTGAATTGAACTGGGATGAATTCTATATCATGTCCAATTCTTCAGATCCACTTCTTGACCCATCGATATATGATGAGGTAGGGTTCTATCCCAACCAGCTTTGTTATGACAGGAAGCTTCTATTTGATTGTATTAGTGAAGTTCTTATGGAGGTATATGAGCGATATTTTGGTTGTCCCCTTGGGTTATCATTTGGGAAACCTACTGTCCAACCCGCTCCAGACATGAAATATGCTATTCATGCAGTTTGGGAGGGAGTATATTGGTATATCCTCCCCTTGCCACTGCCTCATACATTAGAGCAGATTGTCAAGAAAGACATGGCTAAAACTGGATCGTGGATGGACCTTCGATGTGATAGTGAAACTATGGTAATTGAAATTGGTGATGCCATTTTCAAAGATCTAATTGGAGAAACTGTGTTGAGTTGCGTAAATGAAGGTCCGGAAGTTGAAAATCATTTACTTCAGGTAGAGCCGAGGGATGAGAGTAGCATTGAATTGTAAATGACGTTTCACTTCTATATGTCCATACGAATAAATAGACCTGAGCTGTTTTTGGTTGGGAGGAAAGTAAGCAAGTCATTGCTTGTGAAGTAGAAGGATGAACACTTGAGCAGCTGCATGTCAGCAGAAGGGCTTCCATTTTGCAGAAGTCCCGCACATGACTTGAATAGTCTTTTCTTTTTTCTAACTTTGCCATTGAGATCATGTACATATCAAACACTTCCCACATCATAAAACTAAGAGAGCTTGGGAGCTCCACTAGGCATAAGTCCTCATATGATAGGTATAAATCAGAAGCCCAAACTGCAAGTAGTTCTTGCTACTAAACAAAGACTACTCAATTTCCATGGCGAATTTTTATAAACCATAACGGCATCAGTGCCTCACACTCAGCTTACAATAGAAGTGCAAGTACTATCACTTTAGCATTCGTAGAATTTGGTGTGTTGATTGTGGCATGTACGAGTTAAGGCAGCTTGTGTTTTTTTGACCTTTTCCTTTCTGTCCTGATTTCATTCATTCTTCTGCCAACTTTCTCTCTTTTCAGGATATCTATGAGTTTGTGATTACTTGGATGTATTATATAGGAGGGTTGATTTTACAGGAGTGTTGTATGCAAGTAACAAGCTATGTGTGCTGTTATGTTCTGATTTATAAATAATAATTACAGAAAATATGTGGAATACATTGGATAAGCTTGCTCAGTTGCATTTACAGAATTTTTTGCGTGCTTATATGCCACTTTCTCGACCTTCCATTTCCTTTAATTTCCTTATGCAGGTCTTACTGATTTCCAACAGGCCGGCACTAAACATAGTAATTATAATCCAAAATTGCTGTAAAATTCTAGGGAAGACTAATGTCTTGCTGTTAAATTATTGGTCCAGAGACAAAGCGAACGTAATAAAACACGGATATTAGACTAGTTTAATACGGCTCCAGATTATGACTTGGGTGAGCCCCACTTTGGAAATTATATATATAATAATGTATATAAAAGCTGTTTCTTGGTGTCGGCCATGGCACGCTTACCATTATTTTGATTGGCGGGGGGTTTGAGAAATGCTGCCTGATGCTTCTTTCTTTAATACAAGAGGTGATATCTCAGTAGTATTTTCCAATAGGTCAAGTTTTATATCATTATTGACAAATCACATCATAGTAACTTTATTCCAAAATGAAAAAAGAAGAGGTGATATTTTGAGTTTGAGACCAGACCATCAAAGTCGTGGCCGCCCATAAGCTATATAGACCATAGGGGCTCCGTAACAAACATAATTTTCCCTTTAAGAAACAAGGGTGGGAGAAAACTTTTTCTGTTCTTTCAAGATTTGTTTTCATGTAAACATTCATTACTGTAATAAAGAGTGGTTTTGGTAATGGAAATGTCCATCACCTCACCTCACCTCACCTGTGCTTTAATAAATAATAATAGGACACCTGGCATGGTGGTCATCTTCATTCTTCAACAACAAAAATGGTGACCAATTTCTAATGCCTTATATTGAGATCCAATTTTTCTGGACCACTTTAGGCCTTGTTAGTTTTGTAGGCCCAAAATAATTAATACCCAAAATGCTGTTCTGGGTTTTGCAAGTCTTTTGAGTTATCATCATCATATTAATATACAACCTCACCTCTGCTTCAATGCCCACAACTATTCTGATTTCTTGTGAAGGCAGCATCTACCCATAAATATTATGCTCTTTTCAAAATCAACTCCATGATAAACAACTAAGTTGGATTATTCTTTTACTTTACTTTTCTTTTTAATCAGGATACTGTATGTTTACTTTTCATGATGAAATTCCTGCTGAAATTGAGTTTATATGGTTAAATTTGGGGTCAAATGTTATTATGAATAAAATGAAGAAATAGGAACTTTCTTGCAAACAGTAGGGCTATAAATCGGGAACTCCATGGAGTTATACATTTGTGTATTGATAAGTCCACTCACTATTTCTTGAAGCTCGATCTCTCCCTCGAATGAACTATATAGCCAAGAGAAAGCATGAACCAGAATAGAAGAGCTTGTCACACTCATGACTAAATATTTCATAATAGCCTTATTAGACCGTACATCTTTCTTGGTATATTCAGATAATAGATAGGAGCATAAACTGAAACATTATGGAGCTACAAAGATAGTTATTAAATCGTTAGCACTGCTCAATCTTATAATTCGGTATTGATTTCAAACAATTCTTAGTCACCTTTCTTGATTTTCTTTTCCGAAGAAAAAGTTACCTTAGAAACTCTTCAACCAATTTCAGAATACCAACCCAACTATAGTAATATGGACAGGGTAGATCCAAATTTGGAGAGTTTATGATAGGCTCAAGTTCAAGTTTGATATGAGTTTTTATAATAAACCTCAACCGCAGTTCGATTTATAATAATTAAGTTTATATTTTATTTCAAATAGCTCTGTCTAAGATTGTAAAACGATCGGAACGGTTTGAGTTTAACTCAAATTCAATTTACATTTTATCTCATTGAAGCTCGTTCAAAAAGTATATCGATCCGAGTCTGATCTTATTTTTAAGCTCATTAAGAATTCAAACTGAACTTGAGAAAATAAAAGCTCGACTCCATATGTTCATAAACTTTTAGATTCGTTAAATATAATATATCATCTATAATAGTAATGTAAATTTTATATTTAATTAAGAAATGTCTTTCATGCACTCACATCCACATATAAATTTATAAATCTTTTTTATAAATTAAAGTTTGAAAAAAATAAATAGCATGCAATAATCTTCTTTTATGAACTATTTTTTTTCAATATAGTTAAATATTTTTATTTAGTTCTTTAAATAAATTTATTGATTACTTTGAAATTTTTATTTTGCGGTTTTTTTCTATTAATTTTATTATTAAAAAATTTATATTATTTTATTATATTCTCATTTATATAATAAAAATAAGTAAAAGATTAAAAAGAATATTAATATTAGAAACAGCTCGAGTTTGTTTCAGGCTCAACTAATTTTTTAACTTATTAAAGTTCATTTAAAATATCTCAAACTCGAACCTATCTCGATCCCTGATATGTTTTTATCAAGCAGAGCTTGAATAATGATATGATCGGATCGGCTCCATTCATTCTCATCTCTAGCTTTGTGGACTCAAATTTTAGACTCAATTTAGTAACAAAATAAAATCAATCACCGATTAATTTGCTTGCCAAGTTTAGATCATTCAATTTAAGAATGAAACGAGATAAAATTTAGATTTGTCTCTCATAAAGTTTACAAGCTGAATTTTAAATTCATCAAACTTGCAAGTTTTGTTGAGTCTATAAATGAACAAGTTCGTAAATTCAAATAATATAAAATTTAAAATCTATATAATAACATTGCTAAATTCAAAACTAAATAAGCTCATAAAATTATATAAATTTTTTATTAAGTCAAGTTCCGAATAGTTTATGAATTAATTAAAAATTTAGTCTGGTAATAAAATTAATTGAAGACCATTTTCTCCTACTTTCTATTAATTCAGGATGATACCCATTAAACAAATCAGTTACACTTGAACAACATAAATTTCACAACCCTGTTTGCATTTCCCCTTAATTTTGTAATAACTGATAAGTGACTTGCCAAGCAAAGCTCATAATCCAAATTTAACTTGATGCCTTTTGTGAGTAACCCCGGTACAATATTAGGGTTTTTCATATTAATCTTACTAGTTTTCTAAACCAAAATAAATATATATATATAAAACCATCAATAAAACCCTCATTCTTTGCATGCAACAAAATAAATTTTAATTTATAGCACATCAAATCACAAAAATATAAAGTAAAAGACAAGTTTAAAATAGAAAAGGTTTACCTAAAACATCTCAACACTAAAAACCCAGAACTAAAGTAAAAGATGAAATAAACTGAGGAACACAAATAAAACTAGGAATTACAGAGTAACGGTTAATCTTTGATTTAAACCTAGACCATCAGATGAGGTTAATTGTTTGAGAAAGAAAACAAAACCCATAAACGTACCCACACACAACAGGCCACCATGACCAATGTGATCCATTTCCTCCTTTTTGGCACAACCTTTTTGGTTTTTAATATAGAAAAATCCATAAACTTCCAAAGAAATGGTCACTTTATAAATCCTCAGAATTGCAAAATTGTATGTTCATTTTTCACTTCAACTGTTTGAAAAGTCAAGCTTTAATTTCCACTGTTTTGTATGAATAAAAAAATAAACCCAACTTCATCATCTCTATACAAATAAATAAAAAACAAAACCCTATCTCTAAAAAAGGAAAAATAAAAATCACCCACATGAGTAAAACCACATTACATTACAGTATAATAAACTCGCCATTAATTTGAAGCATCCACCTGGTTTTACCATTTTGACCTTCAGAAACCCAATCCACAAAGGCAATCCCAGAAGTTTTGAAGGGTAAAACTTGAAGAAAAGACGTAAAAATCTTAATTATGTTTGTGATTAGTGATAGTTAATTATTCTAACACAGAAGAAGTAACCAGGGCATCATCGTCGTCATCATCATCAAAGCTTAAAGAGTCAAAGCCCTCAAAGCCCCGAGACCCTCCTTCTTTCCACTTTCTCTCTTTAAATTTATACATATTTAGAAAAGAAAAGTAAATTGAAATTGAAAAGATCCATGTCTATTTATTTCTCTCTCTATAGAGATTTTTATTTTTTATTTATTTTTTAGCTCTTCGAATCCTAAATTCCTTTTTAAGGTACGATTTTTAAGCTTTGCTCTCTTTGCTCCTGCTCTTCTCCGTCTCAAATCTCAATCTTTGAATTTGTATTCTTTTTTAGAACTCCTTATCGAGTTGATATTTGGTCTCGATTTACGAATTTGCTATTAAAACCCTAAATTTCCAATCCTGCTGCTTGGAGCTCGATATTGAGGGTTTTTTAGTAGCTTAATCATTGATTTTGAGCTGGGAATCGAAGCTTGGCATAAACCCTAAGTTTTGACCTGTGACAAATTATGGTGCTTTTTGGCTTTTAGATTTGAAGACCTTTTGGTGCAAGTTCTTTTGTAGTTTGAAATTGAATACTTGGTGGGTGTTGTATTTGAATTGGGTTGATTTAGTAGATTTGTGGTGTTGTGTTATGGTTATTGTGCTATTTGCTTTTTTTTTTCTTCTATAAATTTGTCTTAGTTTTGAGTCTTAGTTGTTTGGGGTTGCTAGGTGTGGAAGGAAAAGTTAACATTTTGAGCTGTTGTTTATGGGATTTTGCACTTTGTTTCTGTAGATCAAAGTATTATTAGTGTCAATTGTTTACTTGTGGATGCAGCTTGTCTGAGTGTTTGATTGAATTTGAATGACAGCAACTCCAGAATGCTGTTTTTGTCTGGCATATTCTAAGTTCACTGTTTCGAAACACCGGTTTTAGTCTGTACATGGTTTGAATGCCCATAATATAATAACTTAAAAGATTGTAGCCATTCAATCCTCAAAGCATTGGGGTTTTGTACAATGCTTAAGGGTAGATGTTAATATTTCAAGTACAAATAATGCAAATCATTTTAGTAAAAATAATAATAAAATCAGAGAGAGCAGTGGCTTAAATATGTTGCATTGTAGAAGATGATTTTACACCAAATTGCTGAAGTGCTATCTTTGAAATTATACCTCTATGTGCTAATGCATTTAGTTTAAAAGCTTTATCCCCTCAGACTTTCCAAGTTATTTTTAAAATAAATGGTGTATGAAAAGTATACATGCTTGATCTTTAAGTACGATCACTTAAGAGTTTTTATATATATATATATATATATATATATATATATATATATGCATTTACTCTTAAAGACCTTGATACAGTTCTTCATTCATGGTACATTTCATCTAATGGAAGTTTATTTTAAAACTTCTAGCTTCTGTAGGCCGCTATTTAAATCTCTAGTATTCTGATTGTTAGCTTTGGACATAAAACAGACCTTTCTTTTTGTTTTTTTTTTTTCCTTCTGAATGCAGTTTAGCTTGTATAGCTTTTTGTGGGTGGATGTTGGGAGCAGTATGCCGGTGATAGTTTGGAGAAATGCAAAGGTATCATGCTGCCAGCTGCACTGGTGCAGTTAACAATAACGTTATTGTTGGAGCATCAGTTAGGGATACTGTTCGGGCTGATCCATCTTCATTGGCAGCTAACTTTCCTATTAATTCTAGGTAAAATTTTGTGCTGTCTTGTCTGCTATAAATTGTAATATGTGGATAATGACATCCAGCTTTCTACCACTAATCTCTATCAGCGTCTATTTTCATATCAAAGCCTTCTTGTGGCCATAATTTGAATGCCTCATTGTACAATAAAGTTCTAGCCCATAAATATTCCTGAACCAACAATGTTTAGTCACTATATGCTCATTTTGTTATGATAAATTATTAATTGACCACAAATATACAGATATTGTGTCTCTGTATGTTACAATTTGAGTTAGTGGACTCTATGGCAGTTCAGATTTTCATGTTCTGTTGTATTAACACTTTTCTTAATGTTCAACACATCAATGTATTTACGCTATGCTTTTTTTCACTAAGAAAAAGAGGCCAGGGGGATAAGCTGGGCCTATATCTGTGGCTTTTTTTCTAAGCTGAACGTTATTTGTTGGAGATGAAGTCTTTCTTTTCATACCTTCTTTCATCTGATTTTGTTAGGAATACTGTTATTTTCTTTGAAACAGGTGCTAGTCATTGTAGTTTCTTCAAAGAGTTATAGCATTCTCATATTCTAGATTTCTAATTTATTGCCATTTGTTGCATAGAGATGCTATACCTTAGTGAACTGTTCTGTATGGTGCAGGAGGCCTCCCCCACTTACCCCATACAAGTTGAAGTGTGATAAAGAGCCCCTGAATTCCAGGTAAAGTCAGCATTAGCATGGACTTTCTTCTTCTTCTTGTTTCCTTCACTTTTACTAATTCTCCATTTTCATGGAATGATGTGGTTAGCAGTTTAATTATATGCAAACAAGGTTATTGATATTTTTTGTATTATTCTTTTTAGTATATGGTTCTTATCCGTTTTATGCTTGGTTGCTTTTTCAATCTTAGACTTGGACCCCCTGACTTTCATCCCCAGACTCCAAATTGCCCTGAGGAGACTCTCACCAGAGAGTATGTGCAGTCTGGATACAGGGAGACGGTTGAAGGCCTTGAGGTATATTTTCTTCATAAAAATTCATTGCTTTTTTGTGGATATTTATGAATATATTTGGATGTCATATACTGCACTTCAATAGTTGGTTGGTCACAGTAACTTCATTCCTTATTGGTTTGACCGATTTATTTCATTGGAGTGCTTCCTTTCTTTCAGTCTTTTTTGGCTTAATTTATTCAATCCGATGTTTTTAGTTACAGCTGATAAGAAAACATTTAGTGTCCTGTTCAATATATGTGCAGATCTTTATTGGAGTACTCGGCTTATTATTATTTTTTAAATTTTATATGTAATCTGTTACTTAGTTTTATTGAACATATGAGCTTGTCTTACTTATAAACATGGTATCAATACTTCTCTTCAATATTTTAACAATTCTCTATTTATATGGTAGATGCTATAATATCACAATGTAAATACAAACCACAAACATCAATATTTAATTTTCTTTGTTAAAAGATCCCATAGCAAAGCAGGATGTCTTACAAGTACGATAAACTATAAATTTTGTCATTTTGAGTATATTTTCTGTATTGATAATACTTCAGAATTTATATGTTTTATGTACTAAAAAATGTTAATTGTGTAAGCAAAAGCTCTGTATATTTATACACATCTATAAATTTGAGCACACACACATATATAATACAAACACAGAGACAAAACACCACCTTGTCATTATCTTACATTGTTTGCTTACTGAGTTGTCAGGAAGCTAGAGAAATCTCACTGTCTCAAGTTCAAGCCTTTAGTAGTAAGCCTGTTGTCTTGAAATGCAGAGAGGTGAGTATTTTTCTAAAAAATAAAAGCTACAATGCTGTTCCATTATTTGTTGGCATAAATTGAAAAAAATAAACTTCATTAATATGGCCAGCACTTAACGATAAGTGAGCCTTGGTTCGTCTCTGCAGGCAATCAGAAAATGTCTAAGGGCCATAAATGAGTCTCGTGCTCAGAAGCGTAAGGTAAGTAGAATCCTTTCTAATAATCGGTGGCTTTCAGGAAATTTATTTAGAGTAACTTCAAAACGCATATATTGTTGGGTACTTATTGTGAACCGATTTATATTTGAAAACTTTTTCCCAGTTTCCATGTTTCTAAGTTTTGAAAGGTGATCAGTGCATCTGAACTTGTACACTTCTTACTTAAATATGACAGGCTGGTCAAGTATATGGCGTGCCACTTTCTGGGTCATTGTTAGCTAAGCCTGGAGTCTTTCCTGAGCAAAAGCCATGTGGTGAAGACTTCAAGAAGAAATGGATTGAGGTCTTTATTCTTTTATGTTCACTGAATGTACAGCTTGTTTTTTATATTCTGAACTGATAATATACATTGTTTTTTCCTTTCAAATTCCACTGAAACAATAAAATTATCCCATGCGAATTACTACTATCTTACCTCCTTTTCTCTTTCTTGCATGCCTGCCTGTATGTGTTGTTTTGGGAGTAAATATGTTGGATCAATTGAAATGTTTTTATTAGAGCTGTCTGCCATCACTGACTGCAAAAGGCACAGTTGCAATAGCTTTGTTGTCTTGATGCTTCACATCTTTTTATGCTTAGGAAATAGCAAAGTTTTAGGTGTTCATGTAGCATGGAATCAGGAGGAGAGATGGGTCAACATACTTTTTACCTTGGGCTCGCTCTTATATAAGTTTGAAGCTTTAGTAGCAGCATTCTCTACTAATCGTGAATTATCTATAACTAGTTCTTTATTATTTTTAATAATGTCTTCTTTTTCTTTATTTATTTTTATTTTCTAATTATAGTGATTAAAAGCAACATATTAAAAGAAATGTTATGTTATGACCTTGGGAGCCATCAGCTTTATTGCATATTACTTTGGGAGTATTGCTATGTAAAATGACTAAGTTAAAAGAAATACTCACGGATGAGTTGGTAAGGGGAAATAGGGGATTTCGACCTATCACTTAAGGAATGGTGATTGAAACTTAAGAGAAAGCTTTTGAAATGAATGATTTTGAGTTTATTGTGTAAATATTTAAAAGAAAAATCTTTTTGTTATGTGCTGAAATGTTATCTAATGAAAAATGTACTGGATGATAAATGTTACAACAACTAAACAATAATTAGTTGTGCCTTTTGGATTTCCCACTAACTTTCTTTACTTTTCTGTATTTCTCTTTGTGTACCAGGGTTTATCACAACCACATAAGCGATTGCGTTCTTTGGCCGATCATGTGCCTCATGGGTATAGGAAGAAATCTCTTTTTGAAGTTCTTATCAGGAATAATGTTCCATTGCTAAGAGCAACTTGGTTCATCAAAGTAACTTATCTTAATCAGGTACGGCTACATACATGCTATTAATTGTTTTGGTACATCCTTAGTTATAGTTGACTACTGTTAATAGCAGATTATGACTCTGTTTTGCAGGTCCGTCCTAGTTCTGCTAGTATTTCTTCCGGTACACCTGATAAAACTCAATTGTCACGGACAGAGCTCTGGACAAAAGATGTTATTGAGTACTTGCAGATACTCCTTGATGAATTTTTCTCTAGGAATAATTCTCATTCTGCTCTACACACTAGAGATAGATCACCTCAAATGCTTTATGCTGGGTCAGTACAGTACAGGAGTGATCCAGCAACATTCTCTATTGATGGTGAGGAGCCGTCTCTACACTTTAAGTGGTGGTATGTTGTACGACTCTTACACTGGCACCATTCTGAGGGGCTTCTGCTTCCTTCTATAATCATTGATTGGGTTCTTAGTCAACTACAGGTACTGAGTACTTGTTCCAATTTCTTGCATGCCTAACTGTTTCGAGAAAAGAGACAAATTTTGTGCTAGACAGGATTGAATAACAGTATCTAATTGGACATTTTGCTTCTGGTTTTTCTTTGAAAATCTTCAGGAAAAGGACCTGCTTGAGATTTTGCAGTTGCTGTTACCGATCATATATGGCGTACTGGATAGTGTTGTTCTCTCGCAAACATATGTTCGCACTCTTGCGGGAATAGCAGTTCATTATATTCGCGAACCTTCTCCAGGTGGATCAGATCTGGTAGATAATTCTCGTAGGGCATATACAACTTCTGCTCTAATTGAGATGCTGCGGTACTTGATATTGGCTGTACCGGATACATTTGTTGCAGTGGACTGCTTTCCTTTACCACCAAGTGTAATGTCTTATGCAGTAAATGATGGGGTTTTTGTATCAAGGGCGTCTGAGGAGGCAAGAAAGACAAAAGATAATTCAGCTGGAGTTGTTGGTGTTTTCAGAAGTAAAGGGCTTGATGCTCAGTATCAATCTTTTTCTTTTAATCAGGTTGTTTTATCCATTCAGAAACGAGAAGATAATCTTGCGAAAGCTGCTTGTCCTGGCTATTTGGTTCACAGTGCAGCAAAAGCTGTACAGGCATTGGATAAAGCTCTTATACTGGGAGACATAAAAGAGGCTTATAATTTTCTTTTTGAAAATTTTTGTGATGGAGCTGTTGATGGAGGTTGGATCGAAGAAGTTAGTCCTTGTCTAAGATCATCATTGAAGTGGATGGGTTCTGTGGACCTGTCATTTGTTTGTTCGGTATTTTTCCTTTGTGAGTGGGCAACGTGTGATTATCGGGATTTCCGGACTGCCCCGCCCCATGATCTCAAGTTCACAGGCAGAAAAGATTTTTCTCAGGTTTATATTGCAACTCGACTTTTAAAGCTAAAGTTCAGAGATTTGCAAAGTAAACCTCGTAGGAAGAATGAGAAGTCCCTTGGAATCAATAGCCTTGCCAAAGGTTTGAGTCAACATAATTATGTTGGCAGGGCTCATGTGAGAAGTGGGTACGAAACTATAGGTAACTCAAAAATTGTGAATGCAAAAAGTACTAATTCCTCAGATATATTTGAGAGCCCAGGGCCTTTACATGACATCATAGTATGTTGGATTGATCAACATGAAGTTCAAAAGAGAGAAGGTTTGAAGCGTCTACAGCTTCTTATAGTGGAACTCATACGATCTGGAATTTTCTATCCCCAGTCATATGTCAGGCAGCTGATAATTAGTGGAATAATGGATGCAAATGTGCCTGCAGTCGAACTTGACAGACGAAAGAGACACTATCAAATTCTTAAACAGCTGCCTGGGCTCTTCATCCATGATATTTTAGAAGAAGCAAGGATTGCGGAAGGACCTGAACTTTTGGAGGCCATGCTTATATACTCAAATGAACGCCGCCTTCTCTTATGTGGCATCCTTTCTGAACAATGTCAAGATTCAGTCAAATCAAATATATCAGTGCAGAAGCAAAAGCATCATACAACCTCTATAAAAGATAGTGCTTCTTCAGCTTCCTTTGATCAGTGGAGAACTATCCAGTCCCAGTCCAATCTATTGACTAAAAAGATCAAGAGAAATGCGGACATTAAGGAACTGAAGTCTTCCATTTCACTGCTTTTGCAGTTACCTAACTTGTCTTCATCTTCAGATACAGGATTGGAAGAATCTCAATCGAGTGTTAAGAGGGCTGCTGAGTCAATATCCAACAAAATGGATTTGTTTGAAGGCACACCTGGATGTGAGGATTGTAGAAGAGCAAAGAGACAAAAGTTGAGTGAAGAAAGGAGCTCATGCCTTCAAGGCCATTCTCCGATATCAGATGATGATGATTCTTGGTGGATGCGGAAGGGGACCAAATCCTTAGATTCTTCCAAAGTTGATGTACCACTGAAATCATCCAAACAGGTTTCTAAGGGTAGGCAAAAGGTTGTGCGTAAAACTCAAAGTCTGGCTCAGCTAGCAGCTGCTAGAATTGAGGGTAGTCAGGGAGCTTCTACAAGTCATGTGTGCGACAACAAGGTTAGCTGCCCTCACCATAAATCTGGAATGGAAGGAGAAAAGTCAGTAGATGGGATCAAAACATTACATGGTGGAGATATTGTTTCAATTGGAAAAGCATTAAAACAGTTGCGTTTTGTAGAGAAGAGATCCATTACTGTTTGGTTGGTAACTGCTGTTAAGCAGCTTGTTGAGGAGGCTGAAAGGACTGCCATCAAGTCCAGCCAGTTCAGTAGATCTTTTGTTCCTGCTGATGATAGAAGCTCCATACGGTGGAAGCTTGGTGAGGATGAGCTCTCTGCTGTATTGTATGTGATGGATGTTTGTAATGATTTAGTTTCTGCAGCCAAATTACTGCTTTGGTTGTTGCCAAAGGTTGTCAGCAATCACAATTCTACAATCCACAGTGGGAGGAACACTATGATGCTGCCAAGAAATGTGGAAAACCATGCATGTGAAGTGGGAGAGGCATTTTTATTATCATGCCTGCGAAGGTGGGTCTCAAAGTTTTTCTATTTGCAAAGTTCCTATTTTTGTTATATGTGCTGGTATTACTTGTATGCTCATTAATTTTTTATCTATATGGTGCTTGCTGACTTCTTTCCTTATATCCTTAAAATTTGAATGCTGTAAGCGCTTCTGTGCGCTTTGCACGCTGAGGATCAGCAAACAAGTTTCACAAATTGATTCCATGAACAAGTAGGCAGCTGGCACATGAGAGATGCTAACCCATGCATGTGAAGGTGGTGGTTGAACTTGAAAAGAACTTATTTTTAACTAGCCAAATAAAAAAAAACAAGTGTTTTAATTTCATAAACTCTTTTGTTTAAGGACTTCTTATTGTATGATCTTTTTTAAATATCTATCAATCTTATCAGATTGATGTGCCATTAGAATTATACTGTTTCAAGTACGCTAATAGTTCAGCTAGTGCTTATGGTAATTCGTTTGCACTTTGTTTATGATTTCCATTTTTGTGATAAGTAGCTATATTATGAAATCTGAAACTGTCATAGGTAGACCTATCCAATGGTCTGGGCACCCGCCTAGCCTGATCCAAGTGAGATGGGTCAGGCTTGTGCAGCAGCAGTTAGGCTCAGGCAGGCCTATATATATGTATATAACCTCTATTATACATAAATAATTTTTCTTATTTAGAAAAAATTGATTTGGATGGTTGGACCCGGGCCAGCCAACCTGCCTGTTGAACAGGTCTACTTATAGGCAGACTCTTTGCTGGAACATTTGGTTTTTCAGTTATTTATTGTATAGTACTTCTGTTTTAATTTCTCCTTGTGGAACTGGAAAAATTTCAATTATTTCTACCTGTAGTGGTTAGTTGTGTTTTCTTGGAAAGCACCACTCAATGAGTTTTTACTCTACTTCATGGTAACATCATGTAAAGAAATTAAACACATTTATTGATCTGCCTCTATGCTCTTGTAAGATATGCTGCTGTTCGCATAGGCCTACTATTTTCTCCACTATTTGGCTTTAGCAAATCTTTAAGACTTGGATACAGAAAATTTGATCTTGCTCCTATTTGCACTGGATTTGTTTTCAGGTATGAGAACACATTTGTTGCAACGGATCTTGTACCTGAAGTCTTGACAACTGCAGTCCAACGTGTTTTAGCCCTACTCACCTCTAATGGCAGGGTTTCTGGTTCAGCAGCCTTGACTTATTCCCGGTATTTGTTGAAGAAATATGGAAATGTGCCAAGTGTTTTAGAATGGGAGAAGAATTCCAAGTCAACATATGATAAAAGGCTTCTTTCTGAGCTTGAACCCAGTCGATCACTAGATGGAGAGTCTGGATTTCCACTTGGTGTTCCAGCAGGAGTTGAAGATCTTGATGATTTTCTCCGTCAAAAGATAAGTGGTAACCGGATAACCAGAGCTGGTATGAGCATGAGAGATCTAGTGCAAAGGCAGATTGAAGAAGCTTTTCACTATTTCTTTGGTAAAGAGAGAAAGGTCTTTGGTGCTGGTATACAAAAAAGCTCTGGACATGAAAAATCTGATGATGGGTACCAAATAGCTCAACAAATAACTATGGGATTGATGGAATGCATTCGGCAGACTGGTGGTGCTGCTCAAGAAGGTGACCCTTCTTTGGTGTCTTCTGCTGTTGCTGCCATAGTCAATAATGTCGGACCAACTATTGCAAAAATGCCTGATTTTTCAGTGACCACAAATTATTCAAACGCTTCATCTGCTACTACTTCATTAAATGTTGCTAGGCGTATTCTGCGCATTCATATAAGCTGCCTATACCTTCTCAAGGAAGCTTTTGGAGAGCGTCAGAGTCGGGTTTTTGAGATAGCTCTTGCAACAGAGGCCTCTTCTGCTCTTGCTACAGCCTTTGCTCCAGGAAAGGCTTCTCGAAGTCAGTTTCAAATGTCTCCAGATGATTCCAATGCAAATGTTCCAAATGAGATGTTGAACAATTCTGGAAGACCTGGAAGAGTCACAAAAAGTGCTGCTGCCATATCTGCTCTCATTGTTGGGGCTGTTATTCATGGTGTTACAAGCTTGGAGAGAATGGTAACTGTCTTGAAACTAAAGGAAGGGCTGGATGTAATTCAATTTATAAGGAGCACAAAATCTACTTCAAATGGCAATGCTCGTATGGTTCCGGCTCTTAAGGTGGATAACTCTATTGAAATCTATGTCCATTGGTTTAGGCTACTCATTGGGAATTGCAGAACTGTATCTGATGGTTTAGTTGTGGAGCTCTTGGGTGAACCATCTATAGTTGCTCTTTCAAGGATGCAGCGAATGCTCCCTCTTAGCTTGGTCTTTCCACCTGCCTATTCTATATTTGCCTTTGTTATATGGAGGCAAATTATTCTTAGCAAAGAACTTGCAAACCGCGAAGACATCAATCAATTATATCAATCTTTAATAATGGCCATTGGTGATGCCATTAAGCACCTTCCTTTTCGGGATGTGTGTCTGAGAGACAGTCAAGGCTTTTATGATCTTGTAGCTGCGGATGTTAGTGATGCTGATGTTGCTTCCATGTTAAATGCTTTGGATATGCATTCCAAATCTGCAGCATTTGTTCCTCTCCGAGGAAGGCTGTTTTTAAATGCGATCATTGATTGTAAAATGCCAGAGTCTTTATGCACACAGGATGACAGCAATCGACTTTTTGGACTTGGGGGATCCAAAGTTCAACATGCAGAAAGTGAATTAAAGCTTCTTGATAAGCTTGTGAATGTGCTGGATACTCTACAGCCTGCGAAATTCCATTGGCAGTGGGTTGAACTCCGGTTGCTTTTGAATGAACAAGCCCTTGTTGAAAAGCTCGAGACCCATGATATGTCCCTAGCAGATGCTATCCGTTCTTCATCACCTGGTCCTGAAAAGGCTGCAGCTTCTGAAAATGAGAACAATTTCATTGTCATCATTCTCACAAGGTTGTTGGTCAGACCTGATGCTGCATCCCTTTTCTCAGAACTGGTTCATCTTTTCGGGAGGTCACTAGAAGATTCAATGTTGCTGCAAGCTAAATGGTTTTTGGGAGGACAGGATGTTCTTTTTGGACGCAAAACTATTAGACAACGCCTTACTATTATTGCAGAGAGTAAAAATCTTTCAACTAAGGCACAATTTTGGAAGCCATGGGGCTGGTGTAGGTCAGGCTTGGATCCTGTGACAAATAGAGGAGAGAGGAAGAAGTTTGAGGTCACCTCCCTTGAAGAGGGGGAGGTTGTTGAAGATGGTACAGATACTAAAAGGTCTGGAAAAGTGTCCCCCCAAATGCTTGAATCTGAAGGCTTCAACATTAGCCAGCAGTACATGACTGAAAGGGCTCTCATTGAACTAGTCCTTCCTTGCATAGATCAAGGTTCAGATGAGTCACGCAATACTTTTGCAAGTGATTTGATCAAGCAGTTGAATAATATTGAGCTACTGATAGCTGCTCGTGGTGCAAGTAAGCAGACAGGATCAGCCTCATCTGGACTGGAAGGTCCTGTGAATAAGGGTAATAGCCGCAAAGTTATAAGGGGTGGCAGTCCTGGAATGAATAGACGGACTACAGGAGCTGCAGATTCTACTCTGCCATCGCCAGCTGTATTGCGAACTTCTATGTTACTGCGATTGCAATTATTGCTGAGATTGCTTCCTGTCATATGCACAGATGGGTAATTCTATAAATTTTTACTTTTAATTTTTATTTTATTACTCTATCACCGATCTTTCTTGCTCCTATTTTTCTTAAGATCTTAATTTTGTGTGGCGTCTTGCTACTTCTTGTCACTCATTCTTTCATCTTCACTCATCAGTTGTGTGCATGTTGTTGGTGTTTAATATTATGTTATGTCTCTCTTCTACTTTCTGCAGCCACTCTTCTACTAAGTTTATTTGAAGCTTCTCTCTTTTTTGTGCTGGGTATTTGTATGCATTCTCTTTTAAGTGTATACATACATTATACTGTGTGAGCATCTTGAATTCTAGATCTGACCAAAAAGTGTAATTTTATATATGGCATGTCAAATCATTATGGGACTACCCAACGTGCATGTTCATTAATCAGTTGATGGTGCATGCTTTTCATGTTTGATAGTCATTACATGCCTCTTCTACTTTCTCAAGCCACTCGTCCATTAAATTATTGAAGCGTCTCTCTTTTCTGTGCTCGGTATTTGTAGGTATTTACAGGCACTCAGTCCCACCAGTAATTATATGTATGGCCATGCCAAATCATCATAGAACTACCTTGTATGCATACTGTATAGATTTCTGTGCAAGTTATAGGGGGATCAAAGGGACAAAGGCACTTATCTATGTAAAATTCTGGTTATGTTGTATCTAGCATTTTGTGATCTCTCTCTCTCTCAGATACACACATTTGCAATGGCAAACACTACATTAATCAATGCTGTTATGGAATTTGCAACTGTAAATGCTCAGTTTTGTTTTTGTTTCCATTTGCTGGACTTGTCAGGGAGCCATCTGGCCGGAACATGAGGCATATGCTTGCATGTGTAATATTGCGTCTCCTTGGCAATCGGGTTGTGCATGAGGATGCAGACTTATCCTTCTATCCCATGAAAAGCTCTCAATCCAAGGTGGAAGTGGAGTCAACACTGGAAGTTGCTTCTACGGATTCGCCTGGTGAAAGTCTGTTTGATCGGCTACTGTTGGTCCTCCATGGATTGTTAAGTAGTAGCCAGCCAAGTTGGTTGAAGTCAAGGTCTGCCTCCAAGTTAATGAATGAATTTTCCAAAGACTCTTCTGGAATTGATCGTGAGTTGGTGGAGACTTTACAGGTTTGTTCTTTGACAATGTCATATTCAAGTTAATTAGTTTTCATTTTAGCAAACAAAAACTTTGTCTTAGGGAAAGGGGTTACTTACAGACCTGAATGACTGATAACTGATGAATGTGACTAAACCTCTTTGAAACGATACTGGGATGAATGATCTGATCGCTAATCATCTGCCCATCTCCACAAGATTGTTGTCCTGGCCAAGTAGGGGACAAAAAAAAAGGTTCAGGCATATAGGAGCTGGGGAAGAACATTCATTGGTTTCTTGATGCCTTGTAGAAGTTGAACTTGTTGAGTTCTATGTAAAAATCTGAGAGACCAATCTTATGGGTAACATGAATTCATCAGCATAATTCTCAACTCGGAACAAATGAGAAGTGGGAGGATTCAACCTGCGTTACTGCCAGGAAATTGATTCTGTAGATTAATTAGTTCCAAATGTTGAAAATACATATAAATTAATTAGTTCCAAGTGTTGAAAATACATAAATTCATAGATTTGTTTGTTTTTAATTTGGTGGGAGTTATGAATGATTGTTTTGAAATTTAGTGGAGGTTGATGTGCTTCAATCCTTCTACATCTCATTAGATGACTTTCGTCCCTTGTCAGAGTTCGGGTTTAAAATGTTTTCTCCATGCTGATTACAATTATAATGAAAAATCTTTTAATTTACTTGTAATGGTATGCATCTGATGCTTGAAGAGAGAAGTTGATCTAGAAAATAATACATTGGCTATAGAAGCTGTTTCTTTATTTTAAATTAAATTCCCTTTTACTTCATATATTTTTCATGTAAGACCGATTTCTTTTCTCCAATTTGACCCTCATAGAGTATTCAAATCATATCAAACGATCAAGAAAATATTTCCATGGCTGATGTGTTTGTATATGAAGCAATAGTGTTGAGGTTTATATGGGTTTATATCCTCTTTCCCATTTATCATCCTCTGTATTTTGAATTGATTGAAGAATAGATACGCGGATAATAAATTCGTTCTACTTGACTATATAGATCTCTCATGAATGCAGAATGACTTAGATCGCATGCAGCTGCCTGGCTCAATTCGGTGGCGCATCCAAGCTGCAATGCCAGTTCTTCTTCCTTCTGCTCGATGGTCTATCTCTTGCCAACTACCAACTGTTCCCATTGCTGCTGTTGCTTCACTACAACCTAGTATCACAATTTCTGGACTTTATGCTGGAATGCCACCACAGAAAAATCCTCTTCCTTTGGCACGAACAACAAATGTTCCAGGGAGGTCCAAATCATTGCCACTGCAACAGGATAATGATATGGAAATTGACCCATGGACACTCTTGGAAGATGGTACTGGATCAGGCCCATCATCAAGTAACGCTGCTGTGGTTAGCGGTGGTGACCATGCTAATCTTCGAGCTTCTGCATGGCTTAAAGGGGCTGTAAGGGTCAGACGGACAGATCTCACGTACATTGGTGCTGTTGATGACGACAACTGATTTTAGTTAACTTCCATTATTGATTTGGTCTGGAGTGGACAATCCCCTCAACAGGGTAAGTAAATGCTTTGTTAATGACCTGTGATTAGCATCAAGGTTCCACCTTGTTCTCGTCACCGATGATGAAGGAAGCTGTTGGAAGGGGCATTCTTAGGGGGGCATGCAGTTCTTGCAGAGGTTCTGAAACAAAGATGCTGTTACACAGCCTGCCCTGCCAGGTCTCGGGTCCAATTGACTACTAACTTTTGATCATAGCCCCATCTGGACTGCGCATAACAGGTGCAGTTCGGAGGCTGCTTGTATATATAGAGATAAATATTTCTTTTTTCTTTTTTCTTTTTTTAAATTTTACCAATTCATTAGGATAAAATATCTCAAGAATGATTTGTAGTTGTTTCATGAGCATCAATTTATTGTTGCATCCCCACTCTCTGGTTCGTTGGTGTGGGAGTATGTTTGCGGGCGCCCATGGAGACATTTTAAATGCACGAATTTCTGGTTGTCGCCTGGGATATGTGGTCCGTTTCTTTATTATTCCTCCCCAGGAGGCTCCGGTGTCTCATCTGATCTCCAAATAGTCCAAGTTTAAGCCGTGGGGCTTGGTATTGGTTCATTTCTGTAACCTAGTAGGACTTGGACTATGGTTCGATGAATTTAACTGAATTATAATTTGTAATAGGAGGATAATGTTGATTAATATAATGCATGACCACTTTTTTCTTTTCCTTGCTGCAAACACTTGAATAAGTTTAGCCTTCAAGGATTTTCTTTGAGTGTTGAAACTGCAGTTGTTCTGACAACCTGGATATGTTGCAGTTCTTGTATTTGCTTGGAAACTCAGCTTTTAACCGGTTAAGATAGGGATGGATTTCTAGAGATATTGATTGAATCTTATTAGAACAAATTTGGATAGTAATAGATAGATTTGGAATGGATTTGTAATTTAAATTCACTACTATTTATGTCAAGTTTAGGTTGGATTTAACCATGTGGATATAGATATATAATATCTGAACTCGAATTTAAATTTGCTATATGTTTATTTAAACAGGTATTTTATATATGTTTATTTAAACAGATATTTTATAAAGTATTTTTTATCATATATTATTATATAATATAGTTTAAATTTTAATTAATGAATCTCGCTTTTATTATTAAGATTATTAAGATTCTATATGTATTGCATTATTATGTTTAGAAATACAAGATAATTTTTAAAATTTAGATATATTATATTATATAATTTAGTTTTCATTTTTATAATATTAAAATTTAATATTTATACAAAAATAAAAATATTATATATGAAGTTAATAAATTTTTTTGGATATCATATAATTTTATTTTTATAATATAAAAATTTAATATTTATATAAAAATGAAAATATTATACATGAATTTAATAAATCATTTATTAATAAATTAAAAACATATAACATGAAAATTAAAAATAGAATTACATACATTTAATAAAACTACTAGTTTTAAGATAATCTTCATAGATACATAATTTTAAATAAGTTTACGTAATTTTGATGTATTAAGCTAAAAAATTCCAAAACAAAGTAAACCCTAATTCTGTCATCTTCCTCTCATCTCAAACTCACATCAACTCCACCACCCACCCTCTTCTTCACGCCGCCGCTGCTGCCGTCCACGCCGCAGCTGCTGGCGTCGCCCTTGCTGCTGCCGTCGTTGTCAGCCGCTGCTCCGTCTCAGGTAAGTTGAGCTTTCAACAATACATATAAAGATAATTCCCAGAAGAGAGCTCATCAATTAAATACTGAATCAAAATTCTTAAGGAATAATATATCTAAATGATGTTGCATGAGATGGAGACATTTCAGAAAAAAATGGGCCATGCTTTATTTGAATAAAAAATAAACAAATAAAAGCAAATTATAGATGAAGTTATTGGACAACAAAAATGATAAGTGGCTACTCGCAATCGGACAGCCAAAAGAGCAGGCAAATATCTGAAGCATGTCTCAAATAATTATGTTCTTATTTTGTCGAAGTACTTGGGAAAATTATGTCCATTCAGTACAAAATGTGTCACTAATTTTACTCAATCCCAAGGAAAATACTGTATTAATATATTAAATGTTTAATATTAAATACTTCAACTTGATTAATTTATATTTTATCATTTTTATTAATTTAAATTATTATAAAAAAATTTGATAAATAGGTACTCATTTAATTCCTCAAATATTTATATAAACGAACTTTTAAAGGTTAAGTTACTCGCTACTCATTTAAATATTTATAAAATTTATTTAATAGTTATTTAATTTAAATAAATTTTAATTAGATTTGAATAGTATATGCGGATATTTCTATTAGAATTTAGAACGGGTTGAGACAATAAAAATAACTTTTTTAATAGATTTGAAACTGATTGAAATAAGGATAGTTTAATGGGGCAATAAGTTACCCGTTTTGGATTGCATTTATGTGTTCTAGTTTATAATGATGTTTATTGGATTGCATTTGGGCCTAAATTGTTAGTTTCCTTTGGGTGTTTCTTTGCAGCTGTTATCTGCATGTGGTGGGAGAGTTGTCTTTTTTCTTTTTAAGCTGTCCCAAATGAAAATGCAATACAAACAACTTCATAGAGATTTTGTTATTTATAAAGTAAAAGCAAAATTTATTTTGCAAGTAACCAGCATTGGATAATTAATGAGAATCATATTTCAGGTTTCAGCTACAGAATGTAATTCACTCTACTTCCTTTATATTTTAATAAAATTACTGAAGAATCTTCCTTCGATCTTCAATTATTCTCCCTTGGCTGTCTTTGTTGAAAAAAAAGAAAAAGAAAAAAGAAAAAAAGAATTTGTATAATCTGTTAGAGAGTTGGTAACTTGAAACCTACTGTCCTGCAAATTTAATATAATTTACAGAAACAAAATTAACATTAACCAATGTTCAGAATTCTGTTAGCTGACAAACTGATACAGAGAGGGTCAACATAAGATTATCCCAAAGACTGGCCAGCCAATACCCTCAAGTGACGGCGACTTACTCTTTGGTGTGTATAAATTTGCAATTTAATTTTACTTTTCACTACACTAATACCCTACTGTCTTCTTCTTTTTACTCCCTCTCTTGGTAGGTAAGTTTATAAACTCCTTTGTTATTTGATAACTAAACTTCTATGTAATCTTGATCATATCTTTATTTAGAACAGATTCAGAATTCTGTTTTATTTGTTAATTTTTCTTTGATTTCTGAACCTTGCTTGGGTGATCTCTTCAGGTTAGATCACCCTGACGCAGGAGATAATGTCTCAAGATGAAGCCACAGCCCTAAAGAAGGCTTTACAGAAGTGTTTGGAGGAGAACAAAGAGGATCATAACAAATGTAAATCCAAGATGGATACCTTCGTTTCTTTTCCTCCTAATTCTCGTCCGGGAAAGCTGTTGCCACCTCTAAGGCTCAGGAGTGGTTCTTTGACTGATGTGTAAATCAAGAAAGTAGTGGTAACCCACTTTTCAATATTCTATGGATGTAATCATTTCCTTATAATTATTCTATGAAGTAGGCCATTGAAGGAGTCAAACTGCCTGAATCACAGACTACTAATTTAATCCTTTCTCCTTTAGGGTTTTCCAACTGTCTTTTACCTGAAGTAAATGTACAAATCTGGCTGAAAGTAACGGAATCGAACTATCAATTTAATTGCATACAGATGGAAAAGCTACTGTGATTTTAATTCAAAAACAATTAAGCTAATATCAGCCGCCTTTTTTCTTTTTCCCCATAAGGCTTGTGCTCTACAAAAGTTTTTCATTGGTTGTAGGAGGAGAACTCCTGGAAAAATATCCCCTGAAAAACTCATTTTGAGGTTCTATTCATCTTGGTTTCTTACTGATTTATCTACAAAAAGGACATCTTCAATCCAAGCAACTAAGTTGAACGCAAGGCCTTCTAAAACTCTTGAGTAACTCTCTAAGATTGCTTGTCCCACATCCTGCAAATTAAATATCTTCCAGTTAACAAGGTTCTGTTTCCATCTTTATAGGAATAATTGTATTACTTCAGACTTACCCGATTGTATTGAATCTTGCATGTGTCCAAGGATGTCTGCGACAGTTCAGGATACCTCTGCTTCAAGCAGAACAGCAAGCTCTCAGCTCTTTCTGCTAAAACATGATTTTTATCAGTCCGATCAAGATCAGACATGAATTCTTTTACCATTCCCCAAGATGATTTTGAGTGGCTCATACACGCTTTACGTCTCCATGTATACATTGAAGCTTCTACTCGGTCAGCTAGCTCAAGTGCTTCATGTTCTGATGCTAAATTGAGACAGTTAAGAACATTGTCTGGGGAGAATTTGTCTGTTGTACACATGTAGCGGTAAATTATATCCCCAAGGCTCACTTTTCCACTCTGAAACAACAACATTTTCAAAAAATCAGTCACCCTGGATCCCTAATGTTAAGGTATAAAAGATTTTGATTAGCAAGGCAGGCTAACCTTTGGAAGAGAAGCCATGTATGTGTCTGGGATATCCATCTCAGCAAGAATACTACTATTAATGGCCATGGCTGCTTTGTGAATTTGATTAGCACAGTCACGTTTGTGCCTCAAGTGCTTCCTTGACTTCTCAGAGATACCGCCTGGGGGAACACATGGAACTGGTACCCACCATTTCTCCTCTTTCCGCTGAACAATTACTCTGCGAAATGAACCTGAACGAGTTGAATTCGATGACATGCTTCCTTGTTCTGCATACCAAAATTCATTATCCTGGAAACTATCCAGTATTTCCTGTCAAACAAAATTCATATCGTTGTGAACCATGACCTTTAGAAGAAAACACTTTTGTTTTTAGCCAAAAGAAAAAGTTTGCCTTACAATGAGCAGTGCGTCAAGCTTTCTTAATGCAGGAAGATTAATGTAAATATCTGATCTTGGTCTACTTTCCATCACCTGAAAAGCCAAATAAATCATGTTAGGAACTGGAGATAATAACAAAGTGAATTTTGAAATTCTGTTATGGATTATATAAGTATACCTCAAGAGCTGTTCCATCTTTCAAATTCTGTGACTTGGCAGGGAAAAACTCTAAAATGTAATCACATACAGATAGAAGACAATCCATTTCTCTCTTCCACATAGCCTTCTTCTCAGGTTGCAGCGGCTCTAACCTCAAAGTCTGTCCAAACACAGTGGCTGCAGAAAATAACATAGATAAACAGTAATAAACAATTGAAGAAGAGCATAAGAAACGAGCAGCTTGTATCTTAATGATCTACTAGTTTTGTGTTTGGATTATATATACCATAGAGATTGGTTATGGCATTTGAGATTGTGACTGCAGTGCAAACACCTTTACCACTTCCAGACATGTCTTCGCCAAGCAAAAGCTTTGAGAATCTCTCTTTCATCATCTCAAGCTCTGCTACAAAATTTCATTGTAACTCGTAAGTAACCAAAACTGCAGCATAGAACAAAATGTCGAACCAAAAAGACAAACTCTACAAAATGTAAGCTCACCTGAATCCACCGTTTCTTGATCATCAACAATATGCATTCGTTGCTTCATTCCTAGCCTTCCAAGTACAGGCTGATTACGTGTTGCAGATTTGTTTGCTGGCCAATGCGAAGGAGAAGGTTCACATGAATAGCTATTGTCATCAATTGGGCCAGAGACAGTTGAAGTCTCCGAGTAAGTCCGGCGAAACAAGAAAGAGTCACCACTAGTTGTTGAGAATCCTGGAGTTTCAGTTTGATCAAAAGAAGAAGGTGAAGGTTGATAACCCAGATCAGAACTATCATCGCAATTCGAAGAACTGTCCATTTTGAGACTTATAGTTAATAAGACTACTAGCTCAACTCTGCAAGAACACAATCATGAAAGTTACAAATTTGGTTAGGGGGCTCTGGATTTTGAGACCTCTTTTTCGATCATTAACAAAATCAGAAGAATATAAAAGTGGGAATTCACAAAGACTCAGAATCTGGTGCTTTAAACCGGGAAACTGACTTAAATTGCAGAACTCATAACTGAAAGAAGAAAAGACGATAAAGAAAAAGAAAAAGAATAAAAAAACAAGAACTGTTTATCTTTGTGACAACCAAAAAGCAAAAGGGTTTACTCACAAGTCGTTATTGTTATCAGAAGCTGTAAATAATTCACTAGAAAACACTCTTTGATGACAATTATTAAAACCTTTTGCGGAAATTATAAGCAAGCAGAATTTATTAAAAAAAAACTTTAAAAGGCAACGGTTAACATTTAACAAAAATAAAAAAAGCGATGGCCTAACGTTTCTTTAACTTACCTTTAATGTGCACTTCAGATTTGAATTTGAGAAAGAAGTGATGATACTAAGCAGTTGATTACCGTTTGAAACAGTTCCCTCCTATTTCTCTCTATTAGTGACCTTTTTCTTTACAAAAGAACCACTTTCTTGGAGCAAACCCATATCGCCATAGAAATAAAAAAATATGAACCGTTTGATCGTGGATTTTCTGATTTCAGATCAAGAAAGATAGATTTAGAAATGACTCAGTTGCAGAATTTGCATTATATCACCATATAGAACATGTACAGAGCGTCTTAGTTGGAACTTGGACGAGAACATTAATGAGTCAGTGGTGCTGTTATATATAATATATGGGTTCTGAAAACGTGAGAAAAGGTTTATTTTAATAGAAGAATTTCAAGAATTTATTTGGGTTTTTTAATGGGGAACAGCCTCCTTCTTGTTTATCTTTAAGCATGAAAATTTTAGCCATGGTAATCAAAGGATACCAAGTAAGTATGAAAAGGTGAATGGAATTCAAGAAGTCATTTTAACTTAGTTCTGAAGTGCACCCGGTAAGCAAGATTTTGTTACATTATTCAACAATTAAACTGCTCTGTAAGAAAAGTAATAATTATAAAAAAAATAGTAGTATCATAGTGTTTTTATATAATCCTAAATTTTTAGACCCTTGATTCAAGAAAAGATATAAGATCAATAAAAAGAGCATGTACTTCCAAGAATCTTATGATGATGTTAATACGTCATAAGAACTTAAGCACTACTTACTTATACCATTACCCATTTGAAAAAGGAAAGAAAGAAACTTTTTGAGGTGTTTGGATTAGAGAAATCACATGATTAACCAAGACAACTTGTTCATTTTGTCATCCATAATTCAGGATGAAGTGGGTCATAATCTGCATGTGAACTGCAGAAAATGAGATACTCACAGAGTTTTAAGCACCAAAATGAATGTCCTTCCCCACCACAATATTCACATGAAAACTATCTTCGTTATTCCTAAATGGTAGGGCAAGTGAGTCTATTTCCAAATTGAACATGACAGCATTATGTCATCACAAGATAAATGGCCACTAAGGCATTTCAGCTGCTTAAACGAACTAGTAATTTGTTAAAGAAGAAGAAAAAAAGAAAATTGCTCAAGTACATGTAAATATTGGCCACAAGTTTCAAGAATTTAATAAGATGCAGTAGTTAGCTTGGTCGGGGGTTGGCTTAGAAGAGATGAAATACATTAGTCTTGAACTCTCATTCCAGACAAATTTACAGAGAGAATTATTAATAAAAAAGAAGTCAATTGTTGATAATATCATTGAGAAGAATTAAATGATTCTTTTCTGAAAGTAGGTGGTGAAATAGACGTGCACCCCATTTCCCAAATTTGAGTCTCTTGCTCCTTCTGTTTGGCCTATGAGTGCATGACAGGGTTGGAGAATAATAGATATATAGAATAGAGTTTCTTCAGGTCAGATATTTTTCTAATGGAGCAAATGCATGAACAAACTTGTAGTTGAAAATATTATAGTCTACACACCAATAACAATTGCTAAAACAAAGGGTCTTCTTGCCCATGAAGTTACCAAGCAAGGTTGAGCTATCAAGGACTTAGTACAAGTCTCTGTGCCCATACATTTACTAAACAAAGTTGAACTAATCTTTAGGCTTCAAATTAAAGTCTAGTTTGTTTCCAATAAAGTTACCAATCAGGGACTAACAGAAACATCTTATCCAGAAGCTTCATAGTAGGCCAATGTTACATGGAAAGGGAATTCTTTAGTTGGCTAGTCTAATTATTGAACTTAAAACTTTTCTGTGCAGCAAGCACTATGATGAACTAATTCTATTATTTTCAGGAACCAGAAAAATATTTGACGGATAAAAGATTGTCATGATCGAAAGGATAGCTGAGCTTATGATCCTTCTAATTTTCCTTCAGCTTTTTCTTGCAAATCAATCTACTGCAATAAACCCAGAACCTCAACCATGAAGATTTCAAGAGATTCATAATGGATCGGAAGAATGATGGTCTAGGTTCATTCAGTGGTGCAACAAATTCCCTTGTCTCCATATCCTCTTCTTCCTGCATCATATAGTCTAATTATATCATATGCTCTCTTCATTAGGGCATAAGAAACAACTGAAATATAGATGGTACTTACATTGATAATGAAATTGAGTCCAATTTTAATCTCTCCTTTATAGGTGTCATCTTCAAGCACCACATTATATGGAGCTGGTTTCACTTCTAGAATTCCTTTATTAATTCCCTCAGCTATTATTCCTCCAAGGTATATTCTGACTCACGGAAGCAAAAATAATATCTACATTAAAAGCTAAACAATAACAAAATTTTAAGAAGTGATGATATTTCTGATATTACATTGTTGCTATATCTACAGAAAAGTATTATGCAAAAGAAAGTTCTACAATGCGAAATATGTTTAGCAGAATTTTAACTTTCATGCAAGCTCTCTTTCTTCTAATTCTACGTGTAACTTGTAGCCATGGGAGTGTCACTCAAATGCTATGAAGCTAGTCTGAAAAGAGAGGAAATATTAAACAGTCAAGTCAGGGTGAATGCATAATTTTCTTATCCACTTGAAATCTAAAACAAAATTAAAGTGAAAAAATCTAGTTGGGTTTCGTACTCGCATCTTTGTGCTCCATGATCCCCCATTAACTTTGTGCAACATCAAGATTTTAAAAGACAGAATACTAGTGGGAAGAAAAAAAACTGTAGACAAGAATTATTTAATATTACATGGTTTCCCCAACAAATCCACTGTCTGTGAAGAATTCCTTATCCATGATTCTGAATTTTAGATGGGTCATGCGTTTCCAATCAATTAGTGGAAATTCAAACCTGAATTTCTCATTCCAGCAAGCCTCTTGGTCTTTACCTGCATCATGGAGCTCAGGTAGTAGAACTCTTCAACAAATTGATGGAGGAATTAATGGTAAAGATATTAAAAATGAAAATAAATTCGGATTGAAGCTTAGTTTAGTTGAATGCAGGCAAGTATATTAAAAATGAAAAGCAGGAAGTAAACCTGATGAAACTTTGCTTTCATGTACTCTGTTGCCACATTGTGTGATGACATAATAGGCTGGTCTTCCTATAACCAAACAATATAATGAAACTATTAGTGTGCACCAGTTAGTTAAATATTGAAACAGCGCAGGTTTCTTATTTGGTTTCTAAAAGAAAATGTTAAAACAGAGGTCAGAATACGGGGCACTTAAAGACAGTTAATAGCTGGGACTTAGGGAGCAAGAGTCAAGAGTTACCAATGAGATTTGTGTGTCTAATGCCTTCAGCATGAACAAGTAGGACTTCAAGGATCCCTTTTTTCATCTCTGAACAGGCAAACCCAGTATGAATGTTAGAGTGAGCGACTGTGGGTCTGCACGAGAAAGAGAGGGAGATAACGTGCTTTCACAAGAAAAGGCCCTCATTATGCTAAATTTATTTAAGAAATTAATTACAGATGTAAGTTTCAAGAGTTCATTTAATTCTACAATTACATCGTAAGGATAATCAGTTCAGAGATGTCATATGAAGATATTTAAATATGTAGTTAGACCAGATTTAAATGAAATCCAAGATTAATGCACTTTAAAGCAATAAAATGTTATGTTACATATCTTTTTTTCTATAGCATTTCTTACGTTATATATTTGATCAAAACAATTGTTTTTGTTCTAAGATTAAAACAAAAGAATCGATTCAACATGGTTAAACTTTTTTTACATTCGAGCTATCCTTGTGTGGCTAAGGTTCAATTCAACTTCGTCTAATTGCAACTCTAATAGGAGAGGATTTAATGATAAGTTACAAATATAAGAAGTCAGAAACTGCACGAAAATTTCACGTAAAAGTCGAGCAAATAAACAGTAATTAAACTCCAGATTCATGTGCCCTTTCACTTGCAGTAATTAAACACCTCCTTGGAGAACTGCTAAGTGGGAATCAACTCGGCATATGAATCAATAGCCACTTCCAAAAACTCACAGGTTAGCCAAAGATCACGAATTAAAAAGTTGCAAGTACTAGAAAAATCAATATCTACTTCCCAACAAACTACCAGTGTTCCAGAAAAGTGCCAACATAAAACAACGCAAAGATAGGAAAAGCAACAAACAATTGAAATTCACCTGTCATGAGAAGGGAATTGGAGGCAATTTATACCTATTAATTTGTTTCCATTACGTTGCATTCTATTCTCTTCGTTGACCCCTTCTCATCCACTATTTTTGTAAGCCTCTCCACATCCTTCCATCGACCCTGCTCTGCGTACAAGTCTAATAAAGTCACATAATAGCTTGTGTTTTCTGGGTCTAGTGCGCTAAGCTGTCGGACTACAAACTCTGCCACCTCAGTTGACCCATCTCCTCTTGATCTACAACCAGCAAGAACAGCTCCCCAGATTCTTTTATCAGGCACCACTGGCATTTTCTTTACAAACATAAGAGCCTCCTCAATATGTCCATGGCGACTTAGCAAATCCACCATGCAAGCATAGTGTGAAAGTTTTGGAGCAAGTCGATACTTTTCCTGCATATAATAAAACCATTTGCGACCCTCATGTTCTAGCCCACATTGACTACACACAGATAGAATGGAAAGGAAAACAGTTTCATTGGGCTTGAATCCCCAATTCAACATGTCTGCGAATGTTTCAAGAGCCTCAGATCCACATCCATTCAACGCGTATCCATTAATCATTGAACTCCAACAAATTAGGTCTTTGGTGGAAATTTCGTCAAAGACAGCCTTCCCTTTCTTTACACTTCCAAATTTGCAGTATAAATCAATCAATGCAGAATTCAGAAAAGCATTGGATGAATGACCAGCTTTAGTTATGAATCCATGGATGCTTTCCCCAAGCTCTTGAGCACCCAGTGCAGAACATGCTTGTAATAGGCTAACAAATGTAACCTCATTAGCTTTCTCATTTGTGGACTGCATCTGTCTGTATATATTTAAGGCGTCATACGGTTTCCCTCCTCGAGCATATACTGAGATCATTGCACTCCATGCAATAAGATCTTTATAATTCAGTTGATCAAATACCAGCCAAGCTGAACTAAACTTGCTGAACTTACCATACATTTGCAGAAGTGCAGTCCCAACTGAAACATAACCTGAGAATCCATTTTTCTCTATGTAAGCATGAAATCCAAGTCCAAATTTAAGCTCTTTTGCTTGTATTGATGCCATAATTGTATCCCGGATAATAATTTCATCTGCTTCAGTGGTAGAACGTTGCATCTTCAAGAAAATATCCAATGCTTCTCTGGGACACTCATTCTCAACACATATGCGAATCACAGTTCTCCATGAAATCAAATCCTTCTCACATATCCTATTGAATATATAAAAAGAAGCCTCAATTTTCCCACATTTTGCATACGCATCCATAAGTGAGTTTTGAACAACTGTAAAAGAATAAAACACCTTTTTTAAACAAAACCCATGAATCTCTTTCACAAAACATAATCCACCAAGATGACCACAAGCAGACAAAATACTAATAACAGTTACATGATTAGCTTCTGTACCATAATTCAACATTCTCCTGAAATGTTGAACACCCTCCCTATACTTGGCGTTCTTAACACAAGCCGAAACCATTGCGCTCCACAATACGACATCATTGTGTAGCTTTTGATCGAATAACTTCAGCGAAATTTCAAAATCAAACAACGTGTAAAATCGAATAAGAGCTGTCCGGACAGGAACTTCTAGCTCAAACCCCAATTTAATCACAAACCCATGTGCCGCACTTATTAAGTCTTGGCAATGAAATGCACCTAAGCCACGTATTACGCTCACTAGTGTCACAAAGTTAGGCCTTTGATCAGTTAATAGCATAGTTTTGAACAGCCCAATTGCCTGTTCAGGCTGGTTTTTACTAACCAGCTTGGAAATTTTATATGTCCATGATATTACGTTGTCGTTTGGGTAATGAAAATTTGTGGGATCTTCGTAATTTGTATGTTTATTGAATGTAGAAGTGTAATACAAACAACATATGAAGGTTGTTACGTGAGAGTTTGGTGTGGTGATTTTATCGAACAGTTTGTATGCATTTCTTATAAGATAAAACATACTAATCAGAGCGACTTGGCTTGATAAGGAACGTAAATGCTCAAGATCTTTCCAGAGGGATTTAAACAAGATTTTGGGATGGACACAGGAGATTCTTTCTGTCACTTAGAAAACCGTTTACGTGCACAGACGCGCGTGATTTTAGAGAGGACAAAAAGACGTTGGAGAACCGGAAAACAGAGAACGAGCGTCGCTTTTTCTCTTTCACGAGGATGCTTAGCGGCGTCGTTCGTAGGAATAGTGATTACGGAGATAGATTTGGTGGCTGCTCCACCCTTTTATATAATTAAACTAAGCACATATATCTGTATCTGATCAGTTTTTATATTTCCATTAATATCAGGTTAATAGAAGTGTTAAGATCAAATAACTATAGAGATTATAAAGGAAAAAGAAATAGATAAATATATCTGTAGAATTATAACAATAATAATAATAATAATAATGCCCTGATACAGGCTATAACTAGTTCCAGTTTAGCTATAATAAAGCAAATGGGATAATTTTCTTGAGTTAATAAAATGTTTACTCAATATCTTTTTAAATAAGATTTTTATTTCTTTAATTAATATATTTTAATATAGGCTTGGGCTTTAGTATTTTATTACTAAAAAATTCTTAAATCTTCAAACTTTGGCATGCTTGTACATTTATATTATAAATAACTAAATCTTTCAGCTTCAGTAAAGATTTTTCTTTTGTGTGATTTTTTTATTTTTTTATAAAAAAGAAAAAAGAAAAAAAAGAAATGTCTTAAAGCTGTAAATGCTTTGTAACCAAGCATATGGGTTGGTTTAGACTTTCTGAAGAAGAATTAATTCATAGCTCAAAGATCAACAATTTAAGCATATGACTCAAATCCCATTTGCCTAGAGAACCTTCTTACCAGCCTGTCATCTCATGCTTCATGAGAATACAAGTTGTATTTATTTATTACAACCTTCTTCAATTTTCTTTCACTTTCTTCTTAAAAATAACATACATATTCAACTCAACTTACATACTGTATGGTCTTTTCTTTGATAGCTGCCTAAGTTTTTGACCATCATATCAATACACCAACGACCAGGACTTGATCATTCCATATTCGATTTTCTTTTTGTCATTTTCCTGGGGCAATGAATTACTCTTTAAGTCATCCTATTTGAATTGAGCCATCTGTGTGTATATATGTATATAAGCTGCAACAATGCTCAAGTTCATCTGACTGACAATTTATCCAATTTCTGCTGTGTTAAAAGCAACAATGCCAGGATGCCAGACTTCTGTAGAGCTTCCCATCCTAGACATTTCGAAGCCAATAAATCAGTCTTCTCTGTCCTCTCTTGCTGAAGCCTGCAAAGAATGGGGTTTCTTCAATATTACCAATCATGGAATCTCTAAACAACTTTACAACAAAATCTACTTGTTATCACAGAACATATTTAGTCTCCCTTCCGAGATAAAATTTAAACTCGGTCCCTCATCTTCTATCAAAACTTATACTCCTCATTTCATAGCTTCCCCTTACTTTGAAAGTCTTCGAGTTTCAGGACCAAACTTTCTTGCATCTGCTCAGAGTTCTGCGGACGTCCTCTTTAACCAACAGAATTCTGAATTCAGGTGAGATATAGACAGCTTTGGTTCTATATACCCTTTTAGCTTTTTCCCGTTTCTCTTCACATATTTGGTTCAGAATTTGTGGTGTTAATTTCTTCTGTGTTCTCTTTTATGTTCTGATAGCGATGTGCTTCAGGAGTATGGGAGCAAAATGACAGAATTATCGAAAAGAATAGTAGAGATGTTATTGTTGAGCTTGGGAGATGGTCTTGACAAGAAATTCTATGAAACTGAATTCAACAACTGCCATGGCTATTTGAGGATTGTAAACTACACACCTCCAAAAAATCTGGAAGATGAAGTTGAAGGCCTAGGAATGCATACAGATATGAGCTGCATAACGATTGTATACCAAGATGAAATTGGTGGGCTACAGGTAAAATCTAGAGAAGGGAAATGGATGGACATAAGTCCTTGTGAAGAAACGTTGGTGGTGAACATAGGAGATATGTTGCAAGCTTGGAGCAACGAGAAATTCAGATCATCAGAACATCAAGTTGTTCTGAAGCAATCAGCTAATCGCCTGTCTCTTGCCTTTTTCTGGTGCTTTGAGGATCAGAAGGTGATCTCGGCACCAGACGAAGTTGTAGGAGAAGGATGTGGAAGAATTTACAAACCATTTGTTTGTTCAGATTATTTGAAGTTCAGAGAGAGCAATGAAAGAGGAAAGTTCGAAAAGGTTGGCTTCACTGTTAAGGATTTTGCAGGGTTGAATCTCTGAATTACATGACTGGGAAACTAAATCAAAAAGTTTAGGTTCTTCTTCATGTACTCATTGGTCATATTAATCATTACTGATCATAATTTCGTTTTTGTTAATTAAGTTATTAAATCACTGGTTCTTATGTTTGCTAGAGACCTCCAGCAAAGATATGTCAAAAGTGTGAGTATATATATTTGTTTAAATGTTATTTCTGTGGGAGTAATGAATGAGTTTGCATCTTCCAGAGGTGAGTTAGTTGAGTTTGGGAGTTTGGGAGCTTTGACTTGTTAAGTACTTGAACACATTATAGAGAAAGGTTATACAGTTGGAGTTTCAGTTGTACAGTTGGAGTTTTTTTATTTTTTGAATTGCTTTGTACAGTTGGAGTTCAACTTCCACTTTTATATGTTTGTATAATATATTCTATTTATATGTTTATGAATGTAGGAGATGGGATCTAATAAAAGTGGCATGGTAACTGTGGTGCTTTCATTATCTTGTTTATTGGAAAATAAATGAAAAGAAAGAAAACCTATTCTCAAACATAGTTTATTGATAGGAAACGGAGAACATCTAACTGGCTAGCATTGAGGTTGAACAGTTAAAGAAAGCAGTTACAGCAACAAATCACATGATTTAGAAGCCAATTCTACTGACTCGGCAGACCCTAATTTCACTCCCTTGATGATTAGTTAAAATACAACATCCTTCCACTCTTGCTTGCCAATCTTCCGAAGTGCTTGCTTGATCATCCCTGCTGATGCAACTGCTGCCCCTCGAAACTGTAACCAAGTTCACAAGAGTTTATCATTTTCTGGAAGGTGAAGAATAAGGGTATCATTACTGTCAAATTTATTACTCTGATTAATAATTTTGCAGGAAAGGTGAAAAACAAAAGTAGTGACAGGGATCTGCTTAGATTTCCCTTTTAGCACAAACCTTAGATTTTAAGGTCAATGTGAGAATGCCGTCAGTAGTAGATGATTGAACTGAGTGCACATCTAAGTGAAGATTGCTGATTTCATCCATGATGTCAAGCAATATGTATTCCCTATAAGCACATTTCATCTCAATTACGACCTCTTTCTCCCTCATGCTGACTTTCACATCTGAGGGCAGGCCATCTTCAGATACCTCACAAAACTCTAGGTCAGTGTAATAGATGTCAGAGACCTTCATCTTGTTCATCCAATGCTTGTTATCCTTGCCAATCTTGTCATAGTTATCAGATGTCTGCTCTGCCATGTCCATGTAATTTCTTTTTGGTCTTGCAATATAATCTACCGATTCCACACAAGATTCTAAATCTTCTACTCTGGCCTCAAGCTCTTTCAAATATCTAATCATGTCATCAAGGATTGCTGCCTTGTCAATCTGTATAAAATTAGTCAAGCTTAATGAGAGTATTAAAACTTCTGAGAAAATAATATAATTTTCAATATAGATAGTTTAATTACCTCAGTGACAGTAGGAATCATTGACTTGAGTGCAAGAAATCTCTCATGCTCTCTTTGTTTATCAGATAAACCCTCACATGTTATATCGCAATTCAGCTTCCTATGGCAATCTTTTCTTGCATTTTCTTTGTGCAAACTAAGAGGGTGAGCACCATGCATTAAAGGGATTGAAGATAGGATTTTCTTCAACATATTTTGCTGTACCTGTGGCTTCTGACTGCTAAATGCTCCTTTCTTCCAAGTGACAAAACTGGATTTGTAGATACCACTTTGGAAACAAGAATTTCCAATCAATTGGGTTGAACTTTGCAGAACTGTAGATAGAGTTCTTTTATAGTGCAAGTCATCCTTGGCTCCCTGACCCAGGGAGCTCAATTTGGTGCGGTTGCCTTCTTGAAGTCCTTTCAATTGAAGATGGCTTACATTTTTGTAGTTAGAAGAAAGAGTTTTATCTTCATTCATGACAGCCTCTGATATGCAATCACTAGAATTCATAGAATCTTGAATATCTTTGCTAATTTCATCATCCATAGAATGTGAGCTCTGAATATGAGAGGTCCGACCATATAGACCTCCAAGCATAGAATCCTCAGTCTGGTGATTGTGCTCACAGCCATTTGAACAATCATCAGGAGAGTCAGTGTTCACTTCCTCAAGGACATTTTCTTGCAACTCCTCAATTGTCTCTTGGTCAAATATGATAGCTTTTACAGGGGTGTACAGGTTCTCCAAAGTTTCCGAAGTGTGAACTGTCTTATGGTCAACTTGAGCACCTACAGGGTCTTTATCATCATCTGCACTATGAGGCGCAGAGATGGTTTTCTCACAGCAAACTGGCTTTGAAAAGTCCAATAAGGAAGCCTTAATGTGTTGAATAAGATTAGGGTCCTCCGCAACCTTAAAAGGAGGAGACATGACAAAAAGAGGTTGCATATTTAATGCATTAATAAGCTGTTTCATTCCATTATTTGCATATTCTGAAATTGAAAGGCTATTGTTATTATTCCAGACAGGAAATTACCAGTTCAGTTATACCCAGCTCGATTACTCCGTCAAGGTGGGGAAAACATACCACAGTCTGCAAAATTAACACACAACCAATATAAATATCAATGCTGATGCAAATGTGAGGGTGCATGACCAAACATCTTTGCATTCTTTTGTTTCCAGTATAAAGGAGTTCTTACCTGAATAGAAGCACTCTAAGAACAGTGATGAAGTCCAGTTACAGAAAAACAAATTCACAGAAAAAAAGGTCAGTTTTCTTTTACTGGTTCTAATATAAAATGGCTACTAAACCAGCTGCATTTTGCATCTATTAAAAGATATCTTAGACAAGTAAAACCAACCTTTGCAAGCAAAGAGCGGGAAAATACTTTAGCATCTGCATATTGAGCATTGCATAACCAGATGGTTTCTCCATTTGCAAACGCCCTTCCTGGCAAACTATGGAAGAATTTGATAGAAGAATTATCATCTAAGTTCCACATTGCTTTTATCAACATTACAGAGAAATGTCAAGTAATGGAAGAGAGAATAGTACCTTTGACCAGGAGTGAATACAAAGGACATGCAAACCAAATAATACCACTCAGCATCAGAGAGATCCTCTGGAGACAGGGCAGCGGAAGGCCTCTTAGCGTGGTGGTCTACTTCACCTTCAAGAAGAGACTTGTAAAGTTCTCTCAATTGTTCACTTCTCTGTAAGCCTATCTTGTCATATTTAAGTTCCATAGCTTGAACAGTCTTCCTAGTCTTGATGTCTCCATTGTAGTACCCATCAACCCACTCCAGAACCCTTGCAAATTATCAATCACATTAAAGTCAAGAAAACGGAAAAGGCTTTACAGTAGAATTATCTAGGCATAAGGTGCTAACTAAGACTTCCACAACCCCATCAAAATCCTTTGAAGGGAGAAATTCTCCTGCAAGTCGCGACCTGATTACTAATGTACAGAGAAATTCTAGTTTAAACTTTAAATCCCACTAAGCATATCTTTAAACGAAGTACTGAATATATCATACTCAAAATAAGATGCTAAAATGCTCACTTATTTCTACATGAAACTAGGAATTTGCTTTCTTAGCAATAATCAGCCCAACTGCTGGTTCCATCAAACTCTAGTGATGTCCTGCACAGTTTCTACAGTAGAGAGAAAAGAAACCCACAATCTTCTAGCAACCATATTATTCATGAACTAAAGACACCCAGACATAGAGTAGAAGAAACAAGGAGCTGTATAAATAGATAAGAGAAGTTATATACTATATTTACATATACCCTTGTTGACTAGTTGACAGTGACCAGAAAATTGCATAACTCCATTGAATACTCCTCACAGCAACTGCAAGCTGTTTCCTCAAGTTGTCTGACACAACCTCGTGACTGTGGACTGAATTAGCCATTGCAGAGGAACAAAATAAAACCTGAACTTAACTCACAGTTATCAACACATCAGGTAAAGGAAAAAGCTTCTGTTTAGCAAACCCAGATGGATAATTTGCTTTGAGTAGAAAAAATCCAAGTTTTGATTTTGGTATTAACGGATCACCCGTGGCTCATCTTGCTCAAGTATAATATAGCCTTGACCATAAAGTGCGGTTGGTTTCTTTCTTTGAATCGGCAAACAAGAAGAGGGGATATAAGAAGTTGAAGAGTTGAATCTTTTGTTTCTTTTTGTGCTCGAAAAGTCCATAAATGGTCCAGTTACATGCGACTAACAATTAAATGCTAAAACATACAAATTTCGACAGGCATGAAAAATATTTTAACATATATATTTATTTTTTATTTACAAAAAATAATATTCACTTGTATTTTTATATTTTTCATTATTATTTTTATTTAAATTATTATATTAATGTTATTTTTTAATTCAATAATAATAACAATTCTTAGAAAAATATATTATTTACTAAATCAATTTTTTAATAAGATAATAAATTTTAATCTCAAAAAATATCATTTATATTAATTAAATAATTGAGCTTTTTCATCTTATAGGATGATATTATACTTTATTAAATTATTATTATATATATTTAATATATTATTAGTTAAGTCATATATACATATTATGAATAAGAATTATAATTTAAATTTTACAATTTAAATATTTCTCAAAATAATAATAATAATAACAGTTAAACTACAATTGGAAATGAGTACAGCACATTCAATATTTGCTAAATACAAACATGTACCTCTCTAGGTTCTTTTTGTCCTATATTGAACCCATTTGTGCCTTTGCCAATAAAGAAACCCAAATGTGCCAGAAAAAATGGACCACTTTATTTATTTTTCAAAAATTTAATATCTTCCCTCTTAAACTCAACAATTTAAGGAATATACAATTATTTAAAAAGTATAAAAGCATGTGATTTAGCAATTTTTAGAACTTAAATCATAATTTTTTTATTTTTAATAATATCATATACTACATTTTTAAATCTCACATAATAATTTTTTAATTAGAGATTAATTTAATACATTGAACTGAAAAAAAGTTAATATCATTATTTGATTAAGAAATTATTTATTAATTAATATAATATTAAAATATAATTAATATACTATTTTTAGAATAAAATTAATAAGGACTATTTATTAATTAATATAATATTAAAATCTAATGAATATGTTATTTTTTAATATTAGAGTTGGTGTATAATTATAAATGTAATTTATTAATTAATAAATTAATAAAAATTATAGAATTATATATATAAAAAATAATACATATATCAAAATAAAAATTTTACGTGTTAAACATTATAACACATTTATCAAAAATTTAAATTTTAAAAATTAATATTATATATAAATATAAATTTTCAAACTGTATTTTTTTTAATTTCGAGTCTAATTTTATTTTATGGAATTTTAGACCGCAAGATTGATAAGATTAATTTTATGGTATCCGAATTGTTTTGACTTTATTGGGTAATAAGATGTTTAACTATAATTTTTTCTTGACTTTATTCTTTAGTTACATGTGCAGAGCATCTAGTTTTAGATTTGAGTGTACAGACAAAATAGAAAGGAAATCACAGTGTAGTATAAAATATAAGGGACTAAACATGTGACCCACTTCTACACTAAATTAAACTAATTTTTTCAAATCAAATTAATAAATAATAATAATAAAGCTAGAGTGTAATTCTAAGATTTTGTATTCTTTTACTATTTTTAAGTCTTATGTGTAAATACCCTGATGACAAAGTTTTCAAACAATCCTTCACTTCAAATAAAAAAAATTATTTTTATTTGTGTTTAAGTGGAATTAAGTTTTTTCAAAAAAAAAAAAAATGTAGGATTAGAAGTGATAATGGTTATTTATTTATTGTATGAGTTTTAATATTATTTTAATTATTTGTAATTAATAAAATAAATAAGTAGCAAAAGCATTACTTTGGGTTTGGTGTTGGCAGCCCCCACAGTAACATGAATGCTAATGGTGGCTATAATAATAATTAGATGTTGAGATATGGGCCCGTGACATTGCCTAGGCGGGCAGCTCTCTCCTGCTTTCGTCTTTATTGTAATAACTTCTCTTGTTTGTTTGGATATTAATTAAATTCCATCTATTCTTCCAAATTATACTTTTGGATGGACTTTTAAGTTTTAACCACCAAACAGTCGGGAAAAAAAAGAGAAAAGACATTTGTAAATTTTGATTGACGGTGAAGGTCTAAAGAGATAGATCTCATGGAAAACCACATTAATTTTGAATTTTTATTTTATTATTTATGCATAATTTTATAATACTGATAAAATTTACAAGTAATAGTAATTATATTTCAGGACCGAGTGATTTCAATTGTAAGTTAAACTATTTAATTTTATAATAATTAAATATTAACAATAAAAATTATTTATTTATATTTGTTTATTAATCAAATTGAATTGCTTAGCACAGAAAAATCAACAAATAAACTTATAATTAATAGATTTGAAAACATAGGAGCTAACCCATTTGACTACGGAATCGTAGAGCAAGAATGGGAACTATGACCTAATTTAGGATTTTATATTATTTTCTAGATAAAAAAAGGTTGCAATGCCAATGGCCCTTCCATTTAATTGCACGTGGGATTCTCTTTCTTTTATATTTTGCTTTTATTGCACGTGGATTTGCCTCCATTAATAAAGGCGTTATACGTCTGACCGGTAACTTAATTACTTCGTCGTTTCTTTTGAAGGGATGATTTTTGGGAATTTCCTTTTTTAGATATTTGTTATTTTAGAATCCTAATAGAATTTTATTTTTTTTCTCTAGTTTTATTATTATCCAAAAGATAATTAATATTTTAATTTAAATATTTCTATTAATCATAAAAATTAATTTAATTAATTATTGTGCAACACTAAAAATGCCAAATAAAACTAACAAAAAAATTATTAAAAAGACAGAGAGTAAAGTCTAAAGCTCTTAATAAGATTCTTGAAATATCTGAGTTTCAGATTCAACTAATATTTTAAAAGTAATTTCATTTTACTATAGAGTTAAATTATTAAAATAATTTCCAGTGAAGTATTACAATAGCAATTAATGATTTTTTAAATAATATTATTTTCTTCACACTCCATTTATGTTAATTAAAATAGGTTAAATTATTTTGTATTTGTACAAGTGCCAGAAAAGTCACGGACCAGATGCTACCAAAAGAAAAATAATAAAAAGAATAAATCATAGAGCTATTTTGCTATAGCTGTTTGTAAAGGAGGCAAATTCTTTGTTTAAACAATTAAAAATGAAATTCATCGAAATCCCCAAGGAGGCAATTGTCTCTTTCACTGTAACCTAGCCTGGTCATTAGGTGAACTATTATCACCCTTGAGGTTAGGTCATAATTATTATTATTATTATTATATTATTAGGCCAAACAATCAAAATCAAAATCAAAAGAATGCTCTTTACATGTTTTATTATTAAATTATAAAATGATTAATTTTTATTTTTATTTATTTTAAAACATGTATTTTAATAACATTTTTTATCTATCTCTAATTAGTTTTTTTATCAATTAAAAGGAATTTAAAAATTATTTTATTTATTCTTAAATCTAAAACGAAAGGATATGGCTTTTAAAAAGTTATAGAGAATGTGATGATAAAATTCTAATTATTAGATAGATTTTTAATAATATAAAATGGACATAATTTAAAAATTTATTTGAGATACTTTTAGATATTACATACATTTTTAATACATCTGTTTTGAGTAAGATATTGATTTGAATTTTAGAAAATTAAAATAAAATAAAAAATTAAAAGAGAAAAACAGTTCCAATCAAGCTGGAACCAAATACGTCCTATTCGGTTTTATTGTTTTGGGAGAGAGCGGGAAGCATATTTATTTATTATGACAAAACAACCATTATAAATGCTATCTGCCGATGACCTCAGCTAACAAGTAGAAAATACAAATGGCAACCACGTCGTTTCACTGTCTCGCATAACAAACGACAACATGTACTGACTAGTGGAGTGTTTTTTCACGTTTACTTTTCGACCAACCATCGTCCTTTGTTCAATTATGACGAAATTGATTTCGTTGTCCACTTGCTGTTGCTGTGTGGGTCCATTTATATGCTTCTTTTTTAACTTCACGAGTCTCGCGTGTATAGAAGCTATGCACACATTGCAGCTTAAGCTTATGTTTCGTAGGCTTTATCAAATTTTAAGGATGCAACAGCGCAGATTTAGCGGATTTGGCCTTTTTCATCTCCTGTCCCTTCATCATTCTTTCTTCCTTTTCTTTAATAATAGCTTAAAAGAGACGAAAACTATAATTTCTAATTGAAACGGATAAAGGATCTAATTGACAGAGGAGACACCGTAAAGATCAATTTGTGAGATTTTTGGCCGATACAATAAGAACTGCTTACTTATGTCATAATATAAGAAAAAAAGTTAAGAATCAATTTATGTAACAGAGTTTATTCCCTAAAGTATTGAACACCGGTATAGAATCCGATCTCAAATTCATCTTTCGTGGATTAAGCTTCTGTATATATATTTTTAATTTTTTCTAACTTTTTTTTTTCATATTTTAAGATATAGATATATCAAACGTAAAATTAGAAAATTTATTTTAATTGAGTCAAAATGAAGTTTAAGAATCTGATTATATAAAATTATATAATTTACGATACCCACTTAATAATCATGTATTTAATATTTTAATTGTACACAATTATTTTAAAAATCTTACTAACTATTTAGATAATTATTTATCCATGAATAATCCAAAAAAAGAATATAAAAATGCTTTCAAGGAGATGGTTCAGAAACTCGTAGCATTGCAGGCTCGCAGCCGAAAGAACAAAAAAGAAAAAGCACAATAATTTAAAAAGGACAATCCCTGTCTTTTGGGCTTTGGACCACCCCAACTTCACTTTACCCCTTAAAGAGGAGTTTCTAAGGTCCATTATTCTTCTTCCATCCCCTTCTTTCTCTTTTAGTATGCAACTGTTTTTGTTATTAATAAGGAAATAAACAAATTCAGAATCAAGAAACAAACTCATGTCTTGCCTTTAGGCCTTCTAATGAGAGATTTATAGTGCACAGCCAATAACAATAATAATAATTAATTAATTATTATAATTATATTCAGCTTCCAAAATTAGGAATTTCCAAATTAGTTTAGTTTAAGATTAATAAAAGAAAAAGAAGAATTCCATGTGTTTTTTCCTAAAAGACTTTGGGCTTGATAAAATGGGCTGTTATTCTCCTCCATTATTGAACCGTTCATCATCGTGGTGCAACAACCCATATCGATCCACGTGTAAAGCGTTGAGCGGTTAAGATTTCATCCCACGTGTCTTGTCGCCTAAAAGGCTCCCAGTCCCAGATAAATGAGCTTTAATTTCTTCCTAAACTAATACATCTCGGATCCTTAATATAAACCATTGGTCACCGGATTGCTTTGTTTGCCCCGCCAGTCTCTCTCTGCTTGTATGTTTGGCTCCCGAGAAACTGTGGGAAAATAACCGGCGTGAGAAAGTGAAATGAAAAAGAGAAAAAAATTGAAACATAATAAAGTACTTCTCTCTTTAACTTTCCGTGACAGCTAAAAAGAAAAAAAAGAATAAAGAAGATATCTCACGAATCTCGCTGAGAGCCTCTCATTTCTACACTTTCATAAGCTTTTTAAGTGAAGTTTTTCATTTTTTTTACGTTCGGATTTTATTTTTTATTAAATAGAGTAATTAAAATTAAAAAAATGGCGGTTTCATCGCTTCAGCTCTTACACTGCCCGAGTCCGTACTACAGTACGGCCTCTAAGGCGCAATCCTTTCTTGCTTCTATAAGTACATTTTGCTGTTCGTCTTCGGAGTTTAATTCATGTGGTTTTCGAGCTTCTATGGTGTCGTTTTGTACTCGGTCTCAAAATTTGGCGGTTGTGAGAGGCAAAAAACAGAGAACTGACAATGATTCTCTTATTGACAATTCTGTGGACAGTATTGACGATAATCAGGTAAAAGTATCAACACATTTTTCTAATTAATTTACTAGACGCGACTTTTTGAGTATATTCTTGCAGATGCTAGTGTAAGGATATGTGATTAGTTTTGGATGAAATGCTTTAATTTTGTGATTTTTTGCTTTATTTGGTAGGTTTCAGATATACCTGTAGAGGTCTACGAGCGTGATTTTACTGGAACAGCTTATGTTCCTGTATACGTAATGTTACCTGTGAGTTTTTCTATCACAATATTACTGTTTTGGTTTATTTTTCATATCTGTTCTTATTGATTAAATACTTATTATAGAAGATAGTCAATGCACATAATTATTTATTGCATTTCAATACTTGGATGACTGACTATGAATCCTGACAGCTTGGTGTCATCAATATGAATTGTGAGTTGGTTGATCCTGAGGGTCTTTGGAATGGGCTAAAGATCCTGAAATCAGCTAATGTTGATGGTGTTATGATTGATTGCTGGTGGGGAATAGTAGAAGGTAATGCTCCACAGGTTTATGACTGGAGTGGCTACAAGAGGCTCTTTCAAATTGTGAATGAACTTAAGCTTAAGTTGCAGGTGAGTTTATATCTAATATTGCCATGTTTGGTCTAGTATACTATCACTGTGAACCTTAGAGTTTGTACTTGATGGCTCATTTATTCTTCCATTTGATGTTTCACAAGCAAATGTCCTTGTGCATTGATTTATGCTTTGTGCTTTGCTTGATTATTGCCTAAATTATTTCTCCAAAACACTTGCCTATTGATCTGAGGTTCTGTTTATGGTACATAAACAGGTTAGTCTTAAGATATTTCTCATCCATTTGTGGTCTTATCTATCCTTAATGATGCACTGAGAATTAGATTGATATTTTAAATTTAGACTTATTCTTTCCATAGTGGATAAAAGCTTCTTTTGGGAGTTAGGAATAAGTGATCTTTTCTCTTTGGTGTGTATTGCTTCTTTCATTCTCCCTCCAACCCCTTATTGTTGGTTGAAATACAAGATTATATGGTTTGAGAATTAGATCATCCATATAAACATGTTGGAGATTTTCTTAGTAGCTATGAATATTTCTGTTTGATAATCTTGTGTCTACTTCTGGAGAGATATCACCATAAGCTTAAAGTCATCTTTCAATTTAGCTTTAGCTTCATTTGAGCTATTGATGATACTACTGATCTACAAGAAAGTCCATGTTTGTTTGTGTTACTATCCTTTTATTTTATTGTGGGCTCAGGTTGTTATGTCATTTCATGAATGTGGAGGCAATGTTGGTGATGATGTACATATTCCACTCCCACATTGGGTGACAGAAATTGGTCAAACCAATCCTGACATCTATTTCACAGATAGAGAAGGAAGGCGCAATACTGAATGCCTGACCTGGGGAATTGGTAAAGAGCGCGTCTTGAAAGGCCGCACTGCTGTTGAGGTATGATTTTATTAATCATTAAGGTATATTAGATATCTGCGGTTGATGTAGGGCATATCCAAGATGAAAATTATATTAGACATAGCTTTTCCATAGCTACCTGCTTGATTTGACATTCTACACGTGCCTTAAATTATGAGGTACTGTAATCATTTTGCCGAGTATATTATGCATGGTTTCATTCCACCTAAGTGTCCATATGATACAGAACAACTTTCTCCTATAATACTTGTTTAATTTATGGTAATGGCTAGGTTTTGAAGGCTATGCTCTCAAGAATTCTCTCTGAATTTTATAGATAATATTGTCTTTTATCCTGGCACATGTAATGGATAATTCTAATGTAAAAGTTTATAGCTTCCATAAAATACATGCAGGTTTACTTTGATTATATGAGAAGCTTCCGGGTAGAGTTTGATGAGTTTTTTGAAGATGGAATGATCTCTGAGATCGAAGTTGGATTAGGTCCCTGTGGAGAGTTACGCTATCCCTCATATCCGGCAAAGCATGGGTGGAGATATCCTGGTATTGGTGAATTCCAGGTATCCTTTGAATAACTGGTAAATAAATCGGCTTTTATCACTGTACTGAGGCTTGGTAATTGATATTAATTGTACACTGATTGTTGATAGTTGTGCTCTTACAATGTTTCACTTTCAGCATTTTTTAGTCAATTTGTTACAATCATGGTGTATTCCTATAAATTGATGGAACTCTTTCAGCTCAGTGTTATGACAAGTACTTAATGAGGAGTCTGAGCAAAGCGGCAGAAGCGAGAGGACACTCATTTTGGGCTAGAGGTCCAGATAATGCAGGTTTTTATAATTCTGCTCCACATGAGACCGGGTTTTTCCGAGATGGAGGTGATTACGATAGCTACTATGGCAGATTCTTCCTGAATTGGTATTCTCGAGTTTTAATTGATCATGGTGACCGTGTACTTGCTCTGGCCAATTTAGCTTTTGAAGGCACATGCATTTCTGCTAAGGTGGGATACTTTTGCATGGAATTCTGTTCTTTGCTAGAGAGAAACTTTCCATTTCGTATTTGCAATAAAAATGAGGCCCTTTATCATTTTTATGCTAATCAGTGTGTGCTATTTTTACAATTAATGAGCAGGTATCAGGTATTCATTGGTGGTACAAAACAGCTAGTCATGCTGCTGAATTGACAGCTGGGTTCTACAATCCTTCAAATCGTGATGGCTATGCTCCGATTGCAGCAATGTTAAATAAGCATGGGGTTGGTCTTAACTTCACATGTGTTGAAATGCGCACATTGAATCAGAATGAAGACTTTCCTGAGGCTTTGGCAGATCCCGAGGGATTAGTTTGGCAGGTAACAACTTCTGAAATACTAGTTTTGCTATTTTACTTCTGAATATAAAGAGTTTTAACTATGTGAGAAAGGTTATGCTTATCAAATTGAAAGCGGAGAAAGGTAGTGCTAAGGATAGGACATGTTATGGAATACTTTTCACCAAATTCCATGTAATTTGATTCCAGAATATATTGGTCAATGATTTGAACTAGACTGCTTGTTTTAGATCTCAACTTCTCAAGTTTTGCTTTGGAGTTTGGACCATATTTCCTTTCACATCCTTTTAATTTCCAGGTGCTGAATGCTGCATGGGATGCTTGCATACCAGTTGCCAGTGAGAATGCTCTTCCTTGCTATGACAGAGAGGGTTGTAACAAGATATTGGAAAATGCCAAACCCTTGGAAGATCCAGATGGTAGACATTTATCAGTTTTTACCTATCTCAGGCTCAGCGCTGTTCTGATGGAGAGGCATAATTTCATAGAGTTTGAACGATTTGTCAAGAGAATGCATGGTGATCTCTCTCTTTCCCCTTTATTGCTCCTTGGATTTAGTCTTTACTTTCTAATTCAATTAACGATAAGAATGGTCTGTTGGCATGCCATGGCTTATGATATTAAAATTTGTAGGTGTTTGGAAATTCCAGTATATTGTTCTTATTTAGTTTGCCAGTTGAGGTTTCATTTTACACTTTGGGTCCATTTGCATGATCGTTGCGGGTGTGTTTGGGTGGTCAGTGGAAGTTAAATAAAGAGATATGCTGTATGTGTTGTATAATTTGTGATAATCTGTGACATAAGATTAGACGGTTCAGCAGCAGCTACTTCATCTTTGCTGGCAACTCCTCCATGTGATTACTCACCTCATCTCTAAATTTATAACCGGGATTCTGACTGCATATGCATGTTATATTAGTTTGTAGTCCTTAGGGAAGTATACCTATAGCTTCAGATATCTGAAGTGAATTTAGAATCACTTAAAGCAATTTGGTCTGCCGGTGATTACTTCCAAGCAAAAGGGAAATAAATAAACATTTGGTTTGTTCGGCTAGTGATAGTAAATATGACTTCAGCTGAGGTTAGAGGATGATATTCTATCTAGAACAATCTGTCTCTGCTAGAATGTAGAGTATTTTAGTCTGCTCCAGGGCTATTGCTCATGGCAATTGTGTCTCCTCTAAGAAAATTGGCTAAAGAAAAGTCTAAATCTTTCATCATGTTTAAAGAACTAGAACTTGATGGAATTAAGAACACATTTCTATATAAAATTTTTTGGACTTGCATTGGGGAGTTAACAATTCGTGTTAACATGCAATTTCAGGGGAAGCAGTTTGAGAATGGAAGTTATGCTGAACCTTATTGACGGATAATGGCATTGCTCTGCCTATGACTTGAAAATCTCTCTATGCGTTGTAAAATCCAAAGGAATATGATAATTAAGTAGTAAAATTTATATCTAATAATGTAAAAACGTTGAATATCTATATTCCTACAGACTTGAGCTGCAAATTCGCCCTCCTTTCGCTTCTCAAGAGATCTTCAACCACTGGTGGTAGCTATCATTGTACTTATTTGTTTTCCATTCAATAATTTCTTTCTTGATAAATTTCTTGTGTGGAATAGAGAATCTTCAATATAATTTAAGCTGGAGGAAGAATACAAAGGAAGTAAATAGGGGGAGGAAGAGATACTGTTATGTTTTTTATATGTTAAGAGTTATCTCAACTTAGCAATTCAAAGTTGAATTGTTTAATTTTTAATGCTAAGTGTTCATAAGATAATTATGAGAAGAAACGCATTATACGCGTTGAGAGCGTTCACCCAGCACTTAGCCGTTTTAAACTTTCCTAATTCTCAATTTAAATCCGATATTGCCCTTAAGCTTATGACATGGAGAATGGTGATTGGTTGACTGCTTGCGGGAACTCAAGGCATGAAAACGGTTACGGTAACCGCAGAGTACGAATCTAGATCACGTGGTCGGGACCCTTTACAAAGTACAATTAACATCTCGTGTCTAGCCTACTGAAGCAACGCCCAAAGTCACGTGCAATGCATGCCTTCTTCACACGTTCAGCGATTCCCTTCGTTTGCTAAATACACGCACAAGCTACACGCCTCGTCCGTGCCAATCCAAAACACACACACACGCAAACACGCTCGGACGTTCACACACGAGCGAAACCCTAGCTCTCGCACGCAAACACACAATCTCACACGCGCCTCCCCCCCTCTCTCTCCCCTTTGCCGGACCTGACCCGTACTAACCGGAATACCTAAAATTTCTCTGATTTCTTTCCTATTTGAGGCACCGGAGTCTTGCCGTGAAGTGATGTGGGTCAATGGGATGTTTGCTGCTGTTCTGGGAAAGTCAGTGTTTTGAAGAGGTGAAATATGGATCGTGGCTTCTTTGTGGAGATGAGAGGTTAAAGAGCTTGTTTTTATGATTTAAGAAGGTGAAGCTTTTGCGTAAAGATAAATTATTCACTCGAGAAATTGAGACAATAGTATTGGAAACTGATTTGGGAACGTAACTTTTGAGTTTGTGATATTCGTTTTTTTGCTGTTCGTTTTGTTAGAAAAATTAGGATTTAGTTGCTGAGAAAATAAAAGGGGAAAAATGAAGTAAAGAAGCTCGAGTGTTTCTTAAAAATATAAAAATCTGAGAAAAAACAGACATAGTGAGGCAAAATGGTTGTTTCAGGGACAATGACATGGAGACTCTTTTGTCTTCATGGTTTTAACAGTTAAATACAGTGCAGAAGTTTCAATTAGAAGCTCAAAGTTCGTTAGAACTGGATAAGTGAGTATCTTTTTTCCTTTCATTTTTTTTTTAAATTTTTTTCTCCCTTCGTATGCTTGGTTTAATATACAGCAAGTCATTATCTGAAGGTTAACTTTTTGCCAGGTGGCTTTGGTCTGATTGTTTAGTGGACGTGAACGTAATGCCTATGGAATCAGTACTTTTCAGAATGTTCTAACTCATATATTTTTCCACTGGAAAATCTTAGCTGTTCATATTTGTGCATACTTGAGTGGAAATGGTGGCATTTATCTCAGAAATAGTTTACTATTGAGTAGTAGAGGAGTTTGGGAAGTGACAGAAATAGATGGTGGTTATGGCAACAGACATGCACAAATTGATAGGAACAAGTGAAGAAGATGATGAGGAGGAAATGGATATGGATGTTAAAGAGGAAGATGATGATGTACAGAACAGAGAGAAGCATATTACCATGCAAGTGATGGCAGGAATTGATGGAGGGATGGTATCAAACAGTGGAAATGATCAGTTTCTACATCAGCAGCATATTCAAGAACAAGTTAGCACCCCAGGAGGCGGGGGAGTAACTAGGAGGAGTAGACCACTTGAAGAAAAGGAGAGGACAAAACTTAGAGAGCGACATAGAAGGGCAATCACTGCAAGGATCTTGGCAGGATTAAGGAGGCATGGGAACTATAATCTTAGGGTTAGAGCTGATATCAATGACGTAATTGCTGCTTTGGCCAGGGAAGCTGGCTGGGTTGTTCTACCAGATGGAACCACCTTTCCTTCAAGATCTCAGGTAATTGCTTCTCAAGCACAAAACCTTTTATTTTCTCAGTTTGTTTATCTAATTATCCAAATGATTTAAATAAAGATGTACGTGTACTATTTCTTGATGTGGATATGAAGAATTGTGTTTCCTAGCACTTGTAAAATGTTCTACTGTCTTTTCTAATCGTACCCAGAAAAGGGTTGATATCTTTCAAACATTGTGCAGGGCTCTAGGCCTGCAGGTGGTACTTCTGCAGCAGCAACTACATCTTCTTCCCATCTGGTGTCACCACAGACTCCATCTGCTTCCCTTAAGGGAGTCTCTCCTGGTTATCGGACCTCAGTTGAGTACAATCCATGTCGATTGAAAGGTGTTTTTGTTCCCACTCCATCGGCTTATGATCTATCCACAAGCACTCAGTCTCCAACTTCAGTAATGATTACGGATGGAGGAGAACAGAGTGAGAATCATCATCTAATTGGTGGGTCTTTAGATGCAATCAGTGAAAAGCAGGTATTCTGATGGAAGTCTTAGGAGAGCATATGTGCTGCAACATCCGTTTAGATTTCAATGATCGTTACACCTGTTTCAACTTTCTTCTCTCCATTTCTTTAGATGACTGCCATACCTCCGAAGTTGTCAGAGCGGGATTTTGCTGGCACTGCATTTGTGCCGGTTTATGTAATGCTACCAGTGAGTTGATTTTATTCTTTGTCAGTTTTAAATTTGGAGTTACCTTTTCTGCACTTAATTTTCTACTCATGGGTGCTTATGTGTAGTTTCAGAAAATACTATTATATTTTTTTATCCTGTTTAGAGCTAAACATATTATATTTCTGTTGATCTCTATGGTCGCTTTCCTGTGCCAACCTGATTGTCAACCGTGAGGTGTATTAATACTTGTCAAAATTTTGATTTGTGATATACTTTGCCGGTCGCAGTTGGGTGTCATAAATATGAAATGTGAGCTTGCGGATCCAGATGGTTTGTTAAAGCAGTTGAGGGTATTAAAATCTTCTAATGTTGATGGTGTTATTGTTGACTGCTGGTGGGGAATAGTGGAGGCTCATGCGCCTCAAGAGTATAATTGGAATGGTTACAAGAGGCTTTTTCAGATGGTCCGTGAGCTTAAACTTAAGTTAAAGGTGAGTTCTGTGTGGAAGCTAGATGATGTAGTTTAAGACTAATCTTGGCTTTTCTCACTCGCATTTGTCAACATGCTGCTACTGTGCTATGCATCTGTAAGTCAGATCTATCTAGTCCTCATTGTCAAATTATAAGGATATTGACTAAGCTCTCATTAAAGTGCTAGTCTCGAAGTTGTAAGCTGTCGGTTATGCTAATTTGATGACTTTGATTATTGTCTGTTTTCTTCAGCTGGGTGATTTATCTCAAAACTCAGTTAAGGAAATTTGCTGCTGATTGTAAATTTCCTGCGGCTGTCATAAACTTGCCATCATTAAGCTACGGTGTAGTAGATGTCTATGTCTTCCAGTGCCTTCCTCTCTCTTGTGGAAGAGGGTTGACTGAATTTAGGGTTTTACTTGCAAACCTCTAGATTTTAGGTCATGAGCACCCATGTTGGTTAAGGAGATGTTTCTCCAATGGTGCATTTGTATCTCTATGTCGAGCAAATTGCTATATGTATATAATACTTATTCCTTCATCATAACATGCTATTTCAACTGGGGGGCTTATTGTGATTTAGTTGCCTTGGTCAGCATAAAAATGCTGGTTTCCTTATGCATTTGATAGCCAATTAGTCTATGGATATTGCTCCAGGTTGTGATGTCATTTCATGAATGTGGAGGCAATGTCGGTGATGATGTTTGTATCCCTCTGCCACATTGGGTTGCAGAAATTGGTCGAAGTAATCCTGACATCTTTTTTACCGATAGAGAGGGAAGACGCAACCCAGAATGTCTAACTTGGGGAATTGACAAAGAACGAGTATTAAGAGGCCGAACTGCTCTTGAGGTACATTGCACTATCGAAAGCTATACATAACTATTTAAGTTAGTGTGGGGCCAGTAACTTGATATTTACTATTTATTACTGTCTCTCTAGTTGCAATAGCCCAAGTTGTACGTTCTACTTCTCTGTTAATATTAAATTGTTATTGTTAGTGGGAGAAGCTAATTATGACAACGTAACTACAGCGTTGAATATTTTGTTAGAACCTATTTTGGTTATGGCTAAACATTTTGAATTTGGTGGAAGATCCAAACTAGAGTTTATTTATGTTCATATAGTCATATCTGCAATTGCTGAACACAGTGGTATAATTTATTATCATGTTGCCTTTATGTGATTTTATGTGAAATAGTTTTGAGACTAGTAGATGTGGTGTTTTATAATGTAGGTATACTTTGACTACATGAGAAGCTTCCGGGTAGAATTTGATGAATTCTTTGAGGAAGGTCTCATCTCCATGGTTGAAGTTGGACTTGGTCCATGCGGAGAGTTGCGGTACCCATCCTGTCCTGTAAAGCATGGTTGGAGATATCCTGGTATTGGTGAATTTCAGGTTAGCGATATGATTTCAATTATTTTCTTTGTGAATGATGCAAATTCCTCTTTTTTGATTTCTTTTTTGGTAGTTTACAAATTGCCCCCTCTTAGTTTCTTTGAGCATTATGTCCGATTCAAAATTGTGTAATACTCAAGTCGTGTAAACTGGCTTTGGCTAGCCTATTATTGCAACTTCTTGCCACCTCTCCCGTTTCATCTCTTGCCATAAAACTGCAAGGTTTGCTAGGGTCTTGCAGGTGCTTCAGCCAACATAAATCCTTGACAATATAGACAACTTTACCCAATTTCTCTTAATACGAAATTCCAATATTTTGGATTCTGATTCATCTTCTGTGACTTATACCATATTCATATGGAAAAAAGTTAAGAGACTGGAATCTCCATAGTATGTGGAAAAAAGTTCATTGTGAACATTTATATTGGCTTGGCCTCCATTTCTTCTGTTATCTCAATTTGTTCTTAGCAATTTTATTATCATCTAAACCACTTTGGTTATGAAATTCTGTTTTTGTAGTGTTACGATCAGTACTTGCTAAAAAGCCTCAGGAAGACAGCAGAAGCAAGGGGACACCCATTTTGGGCTCGAGGACCAGAAAATGCTGGCTCCTATAATGCCCAGCCTCATGAAACTGGTTTCTTTCATGATGGAGGGGATTATGATGGCTACTATGGCAGGTTCTTCCTTAATTGGTATTCTAGGGTTTTAGTTGAACACGGCGATCGAGTGCTTTCTTTGGCAAAGTTGGCTTTTGAAGGCACTCAAATTGCCGCAAAGGTGAGTCAGCTTTCCAAATCTTTAAGGAAGAGAATTCTCTTTTAATTCTATAATTTAAGTTGCAACTCTGGCTTATTTCATGCCTTCTTTTCTGTTTAATTACTTTGAGCCAATCTCAACCTGATTTTGCATTGTTGGTGAAGTCTTTCCTACTCTTGATTTTAGTTACTTTTGAAACTATGATGTATTTACATCTGTATGTACACTAAAATAACTGGCTTTGATTCAGTCTCTTTTGCTACATTTTAATTGCTAAGCAGCTGTCAGGTATTCACTGGTGGTACAAGACAGCCAGTCATGCTGCCGAATTAACTGCTGGATTCTACAATTCATGCAATCGTGATGGTTATAATGCAATTGCCATGATGCTAAAGAAGCATGGAGCTGCTTTAAACTTCTCGTGTTCTGAAGCACGGATGTTAGACCAACCAGGGGACTTTGTGGAGGCACTTGGAGATCCTGATGGATTACTGTGGCAAGTAAGAGATATCCAGTGTTTATATATTTATTGAGGAAAAAAGTTCTTTATGAAATCTAATTTTTTATTATTTCTCTCTGGAAGACTTGGGGACACTTTGAACTGAAAATTCTTATTAAGTTTTTGGCTTATAAGCACTGTGATGTACTTTCAGGTTCTGAATGCTGCTTGGGATGTAGACACACTGATTGCTAGTGAGAATGTCCTTCCTTGCCACGATAGGGTTGGCTATAACAAGATTTTGGATAATGCCAAGCCATTGAATAATCCAGATGGAAGGCATTTTTTGTCTTTTACATACCTTAGGCTCAGCCCACTTCTCATGGAGAGACAGAACTTCATGGAATTTGAACGCTTTGTCAAGAGAATGCATGGTAAAGCACTGTATTATCTATCATTAAAACTTGTCACCTTTTGATGCTGCTAAATCTCATTACTTAGGTTCTTAGGTAGAAGAGGAACTAACTCCTGGGAAAGCCTATGAAGAATGAGGATGATTAATTGCTCAAAATTGGGTTTTTCTATTTCTTGGAGGTGCATGGATTTCGAGAATCACAAGTATGACCAGTTTGTTGCCCCTGAAATGGATTTTACTGGATTATATGACCACACTATCCCTTTGTATCTTGAACCTTAAGATCTTATCGGGTCATGCCCTTCAAAGAAAAAATTAAAATTTTTCTAGTCACATGCTATATAATATAAAGTATAAGGAATGGACTCATTTTCATGCATAGCCTGTTACCATAATTAGTCAAATGAGTAGTTCTCTTTCATGGCTAGGTAATTCTTCCAAAGCTGCATTTTGTTGCATAAAATAGATTGTCAGCCTTTACAGATGATAATAAGGCTTTTGATAGGATAACATTGAAGGCCTTAACTACTTGGGGATTAAGGATTAATTGAGTTGAGTACTCGAGTTGAATGAAACTATCGGTTAACGTTGATCGCTTAGTTCAGTTGAGGAGAAAACTCTTAAAATGGCAAGCACCATTCGCCTTTATAGATTTTGTTTTGGATCAATGTGATTGACGTTCTATATTGTTACTGCAGGGGAAGCAGTTATTGATCTCCAGGTATAGCAGCAAGGAGTCCATTCAAATTGTGCATTTGTTGCTTCCAGCACAATAGCTGGGGTACGATGTCGGTAAGTAGTAGCGGTAGTAGTAGTAATAGTATTATTTAATGCAACTCGATTCAATGCAGTCCTGAAATGGCCGGGATCGACAACAATCCTGCAGTCTCCCATCAGTCTTAATTCTTAAGTTACACCTCTGTAAATGAAATTACAAACTCACAGCAGATAGGCTTCCTAGATGTAAGTTTCTTGATATGCTTGTTTATTAACGTAGGTAAAGCTTTTAGGCAGTAAAATGATCTTATTATTTATTTATGTACAATTCAGAAATTTGAGATCATCAATGAGAGGGAAAGTTACTAGTTTTTCCCGCATGTGCTTAACTCAAATAACCTTTTTTCTTGTGCCTTTAGGTTTTTGGTTAATATCCCCCTGAATCTGAATGTGTTCAGCTTTCTAGCTGAAAAATTTGGCAAGCCACCAAGAGTTGCAAAATTAAAGCTTCATGGAACAAGTAAATAAATGAAACAATGATATTTGCAGGCTTTATTACACCAATGAAATGCTTTTCGGGTTCATGAGACTTGCTTCTTGGACACCATGCAACCAGTCTCGGTCTATTATTTATTAAAATTAGATAAAATTAAAGAAAAATATCAGAGACATTCCTATTCTTTTTATTAAATTTATAATTTTTATTTTTATTGTGTTAAAATATAAAAATTACTGATTTTTGGCTTATTTTTTCAAATTTACTGTTTTAGTTAATTTTTTCAGTTATTTTTTAGTAAAACAACTGAAAAATTATCGAAATAATTTAAAATAACTGAAAATAATTGAAAAATAATTAAAAATAGCTGAAAATAGCTAAAAGTAATTAAAAATCAAACGGTATATTTAGAAAAATACAGTTAGAAGAAACGATATTTTGAGAAAAAAAAAAGTTTTTGTAGTAAAGATTAATTTAAAGGCTACACTTTACGCACGTCATATTTATATTTGACTTTTGTAATTAATATCCTAAATTTATCTAAAACCACTTTCTAATTTCACCAAATTTTGTGCGTTTGAACATAACCAAAAGAATTTTTCAAATCCTTTAACTTCGTTAATCACAACTTCTGGGCTAAATTATCCCCATTGTCTCTAAATTTTGATTAATATTTAATTTATAATATTAAATTATCTGAATTCTATTTTCAGTATCATAAACATCTCTTACTATTTTTTACAAAAAAAAATCCATTAAAAATTTGATGTAGCGGCCACAAATAAAAATAATAATTTTTAATTTTATTAAATATATTACTATGTATTTAAATAAATTAGTAATAAAAGACAAATTATATTTTTATTTGTTTTATAACTAAAAATTATTTCTATCTGACCAATCTAATATTCTTTCTCTATATTTCTATATTGTCTAGATTACTTAAAGCTCCAATGATATCAAAGGAAACGATTAATAAAGACTAACAACATTCTTTATTATCCCCTTATTTTTTGAGTTTTCTTATTATTTTTTAACACTTTGATTGAAGATTTAAAAAAAATTAAAAACAGAAAACAACATATCAGAAATTCCTTATTGTGATAAAATTAGATCTCAAAAGCACAAAAGCAGCAGTATCAATCCTCATCTTCAAAGTTGTCCAACATCAACAACTACAATAAATAACAATATCAATATCTATATCAATATCAAGAAACCTATCAACATCAAGAAACCTTTCAGATAAAAAGGTTTTGTTGCAGGTGATGTCGTATTTCATATAAGAAAAAACAAAACAAAAGAATAGTAAACGAGGTTGTTGGCGGTATTATTGTATTTCATATCTGAAAAAATACAATAGTACAACGGTGGTAGAAAAAGATGGATGTCACAATTGACATTGAGGAGATGATGACCGACGGTGATAGGTGGACCAATGAAGCTCGATCACCACCTGTACCTTTAACCAACAGAGAAATAAAGATGAGAGAAAAATATAGATAGCTTGTTGGTAAAGAGAGAAACCCAAAACTTTCTAGGACTTGGTAGAGTTTGTGAATTGAAGATTTGTACGGTGAAGATATTGTTTAATCTAGAGAGAGAGAGAGAGGGGAAGAATAGATAGATAAGAGGTTTAAGTAGCAAATTGCCCCCTAAACTTGTAAGCCAGGTTCAAATCACTCCAAATTTACTTTCTTGACTAAATTACCCCGTATGTTTGTAAAAGTGGTCGGTTAGCCCCACATTCAAGAGAGTAACACACACTTTTTAAGGCAAAGAATAATTAAATTAAAATAATAATTCAATTTTTCTTTTCCTTCTTTTTTCTCTTCTTTTAACTACACTACTTAATTTTTTCACATATAAATCCAAAATTATGAAAAAAATCTTTTATCTCCCTATTCATTAATTGTTTTTTGTCGTCTTTCCTATTTAATTAAGATTCAATAAGTGTAAAAAATTTATTCTAAGAAGTCATTCCTTAACAAAAAATATCATATACAGTCTCAAAACCAATTTGTTTGAGCAACAAAACTCAAGATTTATCAAATTCTTTTGTCCAACAAAAGAAAGAACAAGAAGTTCCACACTTCACTTGAAAGACAAACTAGCCAAAAATTAAAAGTAAAAAAATAAAATGGGAAAGAAATATTAAGCATGACAGAGACACCCATGACAGAGGTACCCAAACCAACCCTCAACGTCTACCTTGACCAAATCAAATCAAAATTCTTTCCATCGAAAAACTCATTTCCTTACAAAGTCTCATCACCATCCACAGTCAACAAACAACAAACGTCCACTTCCTAAAATTACTAACTTCCCTTATTTACAAAACACCAATGACAACTTCCTTTTATAATTGCAAATACTGTGTAACACTTTGTATACATATAGATAGCCCTGTACAAGCTTTCCTCAAGGAATGAGAATTATATTTTTTGTCAGAATTATATGTTCTGTTCATCAATTTCTTCATGATATTAGAGCAGGAATCCAGCTCTTAGAATACAATTCTCATGGCCAACATCTCCTCTGCAAATGAACCTGATCTTTCACTCCAAACTCTTCATCAATGTGCAAGTCTAATCTCGCTAAAATTAGACAGCACTAATTATCTTCTCTGGCGCTCGCAAATGGAGCCACTCATTCAAAGTATAAACATGGATCATCATCTAGTTGAGGGTAATCAATCATTACAAGAAATTATGAAAGATAATAAAGCTGAAATCAATGCAGACTACATCAAGTGGAAAAGAAATGATGGACTCATCATCACTTTCTTGCTGAAAAACATAGAGACCGAAGTGAAGATGTAAGCTCAGTCTCTAAAGTGTGGAAATCGATTGAACAACAAATTCTACCCACTACGGTAGAAAAAGAAATGATTTTAAATGAAACCCTCATGTCTCTACAAAAGGGTAATCTCTCCATTGATGAATATGTACAGAAATTCAAAGGATTGTGTGACAGTCTTGCTGCCATTAAAAAGCCAATTGATGAAATTAAGAAGGTTTTTCAACTAGCAAGGGGACTTGGTTCGAAATACCAAGACTTCTGAACGGCCATGCTTACGAAACCTCTATATCCTTCATTCCATCAATTTGTAATGGCTCGTCAAGCACATGAACAATTCAACTCAACCATCGAACAAGAATCCACTCCTCGGCATGACCAAGCCTTTTTTACCCAAAGAGGTAGAGGTCGTGGGAGGTATAGTGGAAGATTCAACTCGTGTGGTCATGGATTTAATCCAACGGTAAGACACATCTCTAGAGGTCAGTATAATCACCATGACAAGCAACTCTCTGAAAATTCCACTACCAATAAAATTAGCAAACTATATAAGGAACCCATTGTGTCAAATCTGTGGCAAAAATAATCACTCTGCAATTGAATGTTGGAGTCGCTTTGATCACTCCATTCAACCAGAGGATCAACTACACAAAGCTTTGGCAGCCATGAACATACCTCAAGGTGATGATCCACACCTCTACGCCGATTCTGGAGCCACAATCCATATTGTAAATGATCCAGATACACTTTTCAAAATTACCAAATATAAAGGAAATGACTCTATTATTGTTGGTAACGGTGAAAACTTGAATATTAGTCATATTGGAGAAGGTAGAATTGAGTCAAATGATGGAATTGTTAATCTAAAAAATATTCTGGTAGTTCCTAAAATTAAAAAGAATCTTATTTATGTAGGAAAATTGACTTCGGATAATGCTTGCACTGTTATTTTTTAGGCTAATTAATTCTTAGTCAAGTCTCAACAGGGAAAGGTGCTTGCTAAAGGACGAAAACATAATGGACTATATGCTCTAGACAACTGTACAAAGCCTTAGTAGCATACAAGGGAGTGTCCCAAACTATTTGGCAACAACATTTGGGACATGCACATTCAAATTTCTTAAGAATTTTACATTCTAAAAGGATAATAAATATATCTAGTTGGGAAAAACCAAAAACCATTTGTGCTAGTTGTCAAATGGGAAAAAGTTGTAAACTCCCTTTCTTTTTATCAAATAAAATTTTCAATTTTCCTTTAGAAAAATTGCATTGTGATCTTTGGGGACCTGCTCTCATTCTTTCATGTCAAAACTACAAATACTATGCTATTATTGTGGATGATTGCACTCGCTATACGTGGATTTTTCCTTTGAAATAAAAATTTGAATTTGTTGAAACTTTTATTAAATTTCAAAAACAAGTGGAAAATTTATTTGAAAGAAAAATTAAAATTTTTTAAAGTGATGGTGGAGGAGAATTTACCTCAAATATTTTTGAATCTCACTTAGCTAATCATGGAATACACCATCAATTTTCTTACCCTCATACCCACAACAAAACGGTGTTGCTGAAAGGAATTATTGCCATATTGTTGAAACCGGCCTTACCCTTCTTTTTCAAGCCCATATGCCAACCAAATATTGGGTGGATGCTTTTCTTACTACTATTTTAATTAATTGTCTGCTCTCATCCACTCTTGGCATGAAATCTTCATATTTTAAATTGTTCCATCATGAACCCGACTACAACATGCTTAGAATTTTCGGATGTCAATGCTTCCCTTATCTTCGGGATCATGGCAAGAAAAATAAATTTAAAAAAAAATTATATCCTTGCATTTTTATTGGATACCATCCCATTCACAAAGATTATCGTTGTCTATGCCCTGTTACTAACAAAGTTTACATTTCTCGACATGTTGTTTTTTATGAACACTATTTCCTTTTTCACCTAACACTAACGCTAATTCGAAGGAATTAGAAATTACTTTCTTTCCTGACAATGTTGAACAGGTTCAAGTTAATTCAACAGAGAAAGTCAATCCAAGTAATGCATCTTGCTTTGAGAAAGGGAACACAAATTCTGGTCCCTCCCTTATCAGCTCTTGCTGTCCACCAGCTTCCTAAAATAATTATCCACTACCTAGCACCAATCCCCTGCAACATGTCACTCCTTCTAACCCAAAACACCACCAATATCATCCCAACATAACTACCCCATGCAATACCTGCATAATCCCACACGTAACTGATCACCCCTCTCATCCCGACACCAGCCCCACACATCAGACTCCCATTGCCAATGCCACCCAAACCAACGGTAACCATGGCCCTGCAGCATATCCTTCCCCGCCTGTCCCAACCACGGCACAGCCCCTTCCTCACCCACACCCCTCCACTACTCAGCCTCTAACCACCGGCTCCCATGTTCCTGTCCCATCCCCTTTGGAGAGCCAGACCTCTGCTAACCATACCACTCCTTCCTCCTCTGCCTTCAACTCACCCAGCGCTTTCGACTCCAGCACTGCTTCTGCGTACTCCCCTACCTCTGCTGTCTCTCCCACTCCTGTGCAATCACGTCCCTCGCTTCATGATCTTCCTGACTTAAACAACAACCTTATTATTGATTTATCTGTTGCAGGTAATGGCACTGCCTCAACTAACGAGTCCACTGGTCATCATATGATCACTCGTAACCAACTTCGCCAACACCCTCACCTTGATCTAGCTCTTGCCCAAGCCACTCAAAGGTTTCAAGCCCGACGACACAACCTGGCTCTTGTTACCTGCAGTGACTTCAACGTTCCTAAAACATACAAAACAACCCTTCAAATACCTCATTGGAAAGAAGCCATGAACCAAGAATTTTAAGCTCTCCATTACAACAACACTTGGACCCTCATACCCAAACCATCTGATACAAACATCATCGGGTCTAAATGGATCTTTCGCATTAAATTTAAGGAAGATGGGACGATCGAAATTCACAAGGCTCGTCTAGTTGCTCAAGGATACTCACAAATTGAAGGACTAGACTATGAGAAAACTTATAGCCCGGTAGTTAAAGCTACCACTATTCGTGTTGTCCTTAGCATTGCCACCACTTCCAACTGGAAATTACGCCAGCTTGATGTCAAAAATGCGTTTCTCCATGGCCATCTCAAAGAGACAGTCTACATGGACCAACCGCCAGGATTCAAAGATCCTCTCTACCCTTACTTTGTTTGCAAATTAAACAAGTCTATCTATGGCCTCAAGCAAGCCTTTTGAGCCTGGTTCAATCGCCTATCCCAATACCTTCTTCATCTTGGTTTTACTTGCAGTATAGCTGACCCCTCTCTTTTTATTTTACGCATTGAATACTTAACTGTACTAATGCTTTTTTATATAGATGACATTGTGCTCACAGGAAACAATGACTCCTTCATTCAGCTCCTCCTCCAGCAACTTAGCTCCGAGTTTGCACTTAAAGATCTTGGAGAATTGCATTTTTTCTTAGGTATTGCAATTCAGAAGACTGAACATGGCATCTCTCTCTCCCAGGGCCAATATGCTAGAGAACTACTTCAGCGTGCCAACCTACAAAATAGCACCCATTACAAAACTCCCATGGCTCTCAAATCCCAATCCACACCTCGTGATAGGGATGCCGTCAATATCATCGAATATCGCAGCTTGGTTGGCGCATTACAATATTTCACATACACTAGACCTGACATTGTTCACGCTGTCAATAAAGTGTGTCAATCTCTTCACAACCCAACTGTAGGAGATATGAGAGTTGTTAAACGTATCCTTAAATATCTCAATGGGATGTTAGAGTTTGGTATTTCATTTCATAAACATAGTAATTTATCTCTTTATGGTTTTTGTGATGCAGATTGGGCCGGGTGTCCAACAACCTGACGGAGTACCACAGGCTACTCCATTTTTCTTGGGTCCAATTGCATCTCCTGGTCCTCCAAGAAATAACCCACAGTCTCTCGCTCAAGCACCGAAGCAGAATATAGAGCCTTAGCCTCCACTACTACTGAAATAGTTGGGATTCAATTCCTTTTACGTGACATTGGCACTCCTCTAAAACAAGCTCCTCAACTTCTTTGTGACAATAAGAGTGCTCTATACATGACCATTAATCCAGTTTTTCATTCTCGCACCAAGCATATTGAAATTGACTATCATTTTGTACGTGAAAAAGTCGCCATTGGAGCCTTGGTTACTCGTTACATCCCTCTCCACACCAAGTTGCCGATGTCTTCACAAAACCATTACCCGCTCACCCGTTTCTTCTTTTCCGCAACAAACTTGGAGTCCACCTACCAGTTCCCTCCAATTTGAGAAAGGGTATTAAGCATAACAGAGACACCCATGATAGAGGTACCCAAACTAACCCCCAACCCTTAACATCTACCTTGACCAAATTAAATCAAAATTCTTTCCATCGAAAAACTCCTTTCCTTACAAAGTCTCATCACCATCCACAGTCAACAAACACCAAACGTCCACTTCCTAAAATTACCAACTTCCCTTATTTATAGAATACCAATGATAACTTCCTTTTATAATTACAAATACCATGTAACACTCTGTATACATATAGATAGCCCTGTACAAGCTTTCCTCAAGGAATGAGAATTATATTTTTTGTTAGAATTATATTTTCTGTTCATCAATTTCTTCAAGAAGCTTATTACCTTGTTTATCGTGTGTATTGTGGTAACAACAGTTATGTAATTGTCCATAGATGTTGTTGCTACAAAGGAGCAATTCAAATAAAAAAAATTATCACATTTAATTTCTTGCTATTACAATGGCTACGGTTGTTGGTGATTGGCAGAGATAGTTATGGTTGTTGTTGATGGGCACAGATGGACGACATTTGTTGCATGATGACTACTGCAAAACGACGACTGTAGTGCTATGGCAACAACGAAGCGATGGCTTCTGTGCGATTGCGAGGTGAGAGTTGTTGTGCATGATGACTCTCTCTTTAGACGGAAGTGTTCATAACCTAACACATGAGTTTCTTTTAATTAAAGAATATTTGTTGTTCTTCTTCTGGAGAAGAAAAAATGCTAGAGAGAAGAATAAAAAAGAAAAATTGATTTTATTTTTTTATTTTAATATATTTTTACCATTATAAAAATTACTTATTTATTTTATTATTATTAATAAGCACGTGTCTTATATACATATTGCTAAAATTAGAGTAGGGGTAAATTGTCTAAATCGGCAAATGTGCTGGATAATTTAGCTATAATTTTTAATTTGGAGTTAATTAGACCTGGTTTAGAAATTCAGGAAGCAAAGTGCTACTTAAACTGTAGATAAGAGTATCCCAATTGTAATCTTTATTTTAAATAACATAATATCTATAATAAATAATATTTTAAAAAATTAAATATAAAAAATTTATTTAAGTTGAATGCACTCTTTGTATTTTATTCCTTATTTTACTTTTATTTCTATAAGCGTTAATAGTTTTAAATTAATTTATTTTTAAAAGAATTCATCAATAGAAAAATAAAAATTATAAATATCAGTTAAGTGCATAAAAACTTGTAGTGCATTTATTTAATATAAAATAAAGAGTGAAGTTTGGCTCTCTCTATATATAGAGAGCCAAATTAATTTTCTACTTTATATTTAAAAAATAAAAAATATATTTTATTTTATTATACTAACATATATAAAGAATGCAATAGAGATGCTTTAAGAGAAATAATATTTTTATTAGAAAATAAAAAAATTTTGATTTATATATTTTTAATCTTTTTATTTTTAATCCATTTAATGATAGGGTATATATTTAATAAAATCTTTTTTTCTTTTTACGTGTGCTATGCCACATTAGTTTTTTGATCGATTTTTTACTAAAAGATGATGCAAGGGGTTTTTTATGATATTGAAATCAAAATTCAAAAGTATAGTGTTACAAATTAACACTCTAGGTAGGGTGGGAATAATTTATCCCAACTTTTGCTTCTTGTTATGCATTAAAAGCTAAAAAAAGATTCAACAAAATTGGTAAAAGTCAAAACTAAATGATTGGCAATACGTTAGGAAAAGAAGCATCAACAATGAACTTGATGGCATCAGCTGTAGTAGGTGATTGTAGATAATAGCATCCATTTTCTTGAATCCTTTCCTTCCATGAAGAGGAGACCAAGAAATTAGTTTAATGGTACAGCATTGTGGTGATATATTAACTTCAGTTTCAATAGAAGAAAGAAAAGGGCAAAGAGTGAGAAGCATCATTTCCTGGATAATTCAAAGGGGCATTTCAGAATTTAACAAATAACACCTGGTGAGTCATTGCAATGCAAGTTCTCCAAGCAGCATTTTACATATAAGACATTGTGAGCTAAATGGAGACTTTAGAAATTAGTAGAAAACATATTTTACTGAACAATAACAGGTGCGATCAAATGGTAATGGTAGCAAATTTGTTACAAAAACAAATGGAAATCAAAACCCAGCTGAAAATAACTATTCACACGACTTCCATCCTATGTTTCATAGCTATCTCACGAGATGTTTTCAGAGCATGATAATCTATAGTTCCAAACATCTCCTTATTCAATTATTTCATTTTGAGCAATGTTCAGCTATTGTGCCTGAAAATTGATATTAATGGCAATGAATCACAAAACAGTGTTAAGAGAAGCTAATATTGAATTGAAACTAGTAATATGTTTGTGCTAATGCATAATTATTGACAAGTTTATGATATAAATTTATATTTTGAAATATCTTATTTTAATAAGAAATATTACGTTATAAAAAATAATCTTTTTTTAGTTATTAATTTACTTCAATAGCACTTAATATTATCATTTTACTTGTATGATTTTAAAATTTAATAATTATAAAGCAATTCATTATAAATATATAGTAAATTAGTGTCGTTATATAATCACTAATTCCTTATTATATTTAATTACTATTTTATTTTAAAAAGCATTTAGTAATATCAATTTATTTACTTATGCTAATGTACAATTACTGAAAATCTTATTATTTAAATCTTTATTTTAAAGTATTCTATTTTAGTTATAAATATATTATATTATAAAAAAATAATTATATTTAGTTACATTTTACTTTAATAAGTATTTAATATTGCTATTTTACATTAATAATTTTAAAATTTAATGTCATAAAAGAATAATAAAAGATAATAAAAATAATAGATATATATAATAAATTAGTGACATTATATAATTACTAATTTTTAATTATATTTAGCTATCATTTTATTTTAATAAGCACTTAATTATATTATCTTATTTGATTAATATTTAATATTAGAATACATTTAGTATTATCATTTTATTTGATTAGTATGTATTTAATGTTATAATAAATTATTATATAACCACATAAAAGTCACAAATACTTTTTTAATAAAATTTTACATAATGTGTCTTTATAAAATGTTGCCAAGTGAAGCTTCATGAAAAAACTTGACCTTTTATATATATATATATATACATTAAAGTTTGAGCTAAGAGAAAATTAAATAAGAAATTATATAAAAAAAGATAGATAAATGATAAAAGAATATTAATATTTAAATTAATAATAAATTTTAATCATTATTTTAAATTATTATAATGACTCATTTAATAGTATAACTAATGATTATTAAATTATTAATTATTGATGAAGATAATCACATAATAATCAATAAATATTGTATAAATATATATATATTTTTAATTTTATCTAATTTTTAATTCCGAATTCGAAGGAGTAATCGAATAAATCAAACAGCTCTGTGGTTTGTAAAAAAAAAAAAGGATATTAAGAGAAAAAAAAAACAAAAAAGTTTTGAAAATTTGAGTTTTCTATAAAAAAATTTAAATAAAAACTGGTTTAAGTCTATTTTTATATTTAAAATATTCAAATAAAAAAATTTATATCATATTTTATAAGATTTTTATGAAAATAAAATAATATTTATTAAATTAAAAAATAAAAATAGAAGAAATTGTTTATAAGTATTCGGGCCTTTGCTTCTTGGAAAATAGAAAACAAAAAATGCACAAACTATTAACAAACAGCCCCGCAAGTTTGCTCTGTGCCGTTGCTGACTGGACGGAATTAACCTCGCCGTATTATCCCGAAATCTCGAGGCTGCCCGGTACGAAACTAGAAGAAAATTGTTCGGCTTTTTCCATGCCGGAGGCCGTTCCTCGCGGAAGGGAATGAAATCAATAACTTTGAACTGAGCTCTGAGCAATGACATGACAGAATTGAATTCCTGGCTATCATTTCCTTTTTGCTTTTGTTAAAGATGTTTAGTAGAAGTATATTAATAAAGAAATGCTGCTTTTAATTTGTCTCTATTTATCTAATTTCTTGATTTCTTTTTTATAATATATTTTGAATTTTAAATGGATATGTTTTGGCTTAGAAGATGCACATCTTCCCAGGACACCAACAAATCATACGAATCCTGTTTCTTTATTTTATTTTATTTAATTAATCTGATTCCCAATGTTGCTATATTAGATTGGAAGTCAACACTATGCTTGGCAATAAATAAGAGGGGAAAGTATTTTAAATGTTAGAGAAAGGAGTTGAAGGGAAGGAAGGAATATTCTATCTATTTTGTTATATAAAAATAAGTTATTAAAAAAAAGAAGAAAAATGTCTAAAAATTAGTAGGACGGAAAATAAATAATAAAGAAAAATCAGTCATAGGTTTATTTTTTAATTATTATATTTTTAATTCTATAAAATAATGATATTAATTATATTAGTATATTAATTTATATAATATTAAGATTAATTAATAAATAATCTTATATTATTACATTAATAAAATTTAAAATTTTAAAAAATTTAAAACTCTTAAATATAGTTAGTTTGTAATTATTTTTTAAATTTTATAATAAATATTAACTTTTTTTATTAAATTGTATCTATCAATTTTATTTTATAATCAAAATAATAACTACGTGCAACGTACCAGTAAACTATTAGCGTAACTAAATAAAAAATTAAGACTTATATTTGTCTATACGAAGAAATCAAAGTGGCAAAATAAAAAGAGTGTATAAATATGAAATCTAATAAAAAAATTTAAAGTTTATATAAAAGATTTTCTTTCTTTATTATTAAAAAAGGCATAAAAAACTATATATATATACATTATAATTCTCCTTTACACTCAAAATTAAAGAGTCTCACACTATGCATGAGAATTAATTAAAATCCTAATTTCTTTTTATGAGTAGAAACTTTTTATATTTCAAATTGATCATTAATTTTAATTTCTATAAGAAAAATGAAATGGAATGACTTATTTTCAATTTCTTTTCCTTTTAAAATATTTTATTAGTCACATACAATTAAAATTAATTTTCCTTCCCTTAAATGACAGTCCATTCTTGAACAGTGCGAGAGGAATAAAAAAAGTTATTAAAAAGTTAAATCGCTAGATATGATCCCTTTGAATTATCCAATAAGATATAGATTTAGAATTGCAACTCTTTTTTGATACGGGTTTTGTCAGTATACTGTCTATATTCTACGTTCTATTCCCTATTAAAAAGGTTAAATCGCTTGATATGATCCCTTTGTTCCCGCAACTACAATTTCATGATCACAGCATTTAAACACCATCACGAAAAATCATCTCTACTTCTTTTAGCAGCATTTCTTCTGTTTCTTTCTTTTTTAATCTTTTGATCCATTGACATGTCGTTCTTAGATTCTGACTCATCTGATGATGTTGGCATGTATAAGAATTTTAGACAAATCAGTCGTCAACGTGGGCTCTCTCTCTCTCTCTCAATCTCAATTCTAGAATTTTATACACATATCTTTCTCTCTGTATATAGTGCATCTTCCTGTTCAGTTCAATTTTCAGTTACAGTTCACTTCAATTTCAGGCATTGTTTCATTTGGACTAGTAGCCATGTTTTTTTATCACGCTCAAGAACATACCTTTTTTCTGATAACTTCTGTACGTTATTAACCTTATTTTCCTCCAAAAAATATGTGAAGCATACTGATAGACGAAGAGGGAGTTTGTGCTCACTAGACCATCTCAAATTTGTAGAATATTGTAGTATTTTTTCTTCTTTTGATATTTTTAGAACCTAGGATTTTCCATCTTGCCTACCTATTTCATGCGTTTTTGGATTGCTCACGTTTAATATGAAATTTCTGATTATTTAGGTTTATTACATGAAATGCTTCGATTCACCAAAAAGGAGGACACGGAATCAACTTGGAAGGTATTTTGTTTTGTAGTATTTTTTACTAACTGGTTTTGTTGTTTTGCTACTCTCTTCTCGTCTTGAAAATTTAGGAGAATTATGCTTTTCTCAGGAATTTTTTTTTCTTAAAATAATCCACATATTGATAATAATCCTGCATGCATCGAATTCTTTAGACTAATCCAAATGGTGTAACTTTTCATAGGTTTTAAGACTTTGTTTCTTTCCAAACACTGAAATAAAAAGGCATTTGTATTTTGACTGCATCATTGTGTCCACACCTGCTTAACATTAGTCAAGATTATGGATCTATTAGGCATGTTTATATCTAATGGGTAACGCGTCCTGTAGAAGTGTTTTTACCATCTTGGCTCTTTTTGGGGTCTTAAAAAATTGCTTAGATAGAATCTGTTTGCTTTTTTGTTCTTTGAAGCCTTGGAGTCTGGCCATTTCGCAAATATTTTAAGTGATTGATAATGTCAGTTTTCCTTGCTCCTTTTGTCTTTCTTTAAAATTTGGTATGGACTTGAGTCGAGCGATCTCTCTGAGATATACTGTTTATGCCTTGCAATCCTTCGGATTGTTTGGCTTGATTGGAATCCTTATAATCATAGGTGGGGTTGTAATTGTGGGATATGCGCTCCATTTTCATACCATTTTATTTTACTTTTTTTGTCTATGTTATCCATCTGGTAGCTCATCCATGAGTCTAGTATTTTTTTAATTTTTGCATGTGAATTTGTCTTGGAATGAAATGCATGCCATCGTCATGAGGGTGATAATTTATGTGACTAAAACTGGGCTTAGATGATATTTAGATTATATAATTCTGCTTTAGTCCCATTTGGTCTTTGAGTTGTTCGCACATTTTTGTTTTCACAAGAATCTCCATTATGATTGTTTTGCATGATTAGCTTTTATCCTACTGGTTTTTTTTTTTTCCCCTGTTCTTCTAGACTGTTTGTTCTAAGTTATGCCAGTTCTTGCATTTCATATTTTAGGTACTCATTACGGACAACGTTACACTAAAGATCATGTCTTGTGCATTCAAGATAGCTGATCTCACACAGGAAGGAGTTTCATGTAAGAATTAGAATTGTGACCTCTGGAAATTTTGGGCTGCTTCTGCCATATTCTTACTGAATTTTTCTTTTAACATGCTTTCTGTAGGAAAGAAAAAGCTTTCTGTATTTTAATGTTGTTTTGTGGCAAAATGTTTGGAACCTTTTTACTTATGTTTTTGCTTGTTCAAAGTCGTTGCAAAGTAACAATTTGAAATTTTGTTTTGTGCTAATTATTCTTGAAAAAACTCTGCTGATTTTTAAAGATATTTATTAATTTTCATATTACAAAGTACAAAAAAATTTGTAAGAGATTCACAATCATGCATGTATACTGTTATTTCTTTCTTCAGTAGAAATGAATGTATCCTATCATGTGCTCATGGTAATGTCTTGAAGCATTTAGCTGTGCTGTTTCTTATTTTACTTGGTTACCTGGACTTTGCTGCTTCTGGCAATCATTCAAAACTGTTAAATGTCATAAATTATTGAACATATTTAAATGCATAGGATAGCAAAATTTATCAGATATTCTTCAGGTGAGTTGTGCAATTAGTGACTGGATATATATCATACACATTTCTTATCTCTGATATGGGTAAATTGATTAATGCTTTTTTAGAATGGTCAGGTATTTGGGTAAGATATTATAGCCTTCTTGCTGCAGGAGGATCCAGTCAAAGTAAACCTTAGTTATTTTCTCTTGTTCCGACATTAATCATCCTGTTCTAGTCTTCTGCTATGTCTCATCAGAAGCAAAATTGATCAGTTTATGGAAAAACTATTTAATATTAATAATTGTTGAATAAGTGAAAATGTTCTCTGTTAGTGTATGGAATAGATAATTTACAAAAAGAAAAAAAAAAGAACAGAAAAACTTCTCCTGTGGCTTATTTTATTGTTTGGCATTATTTGCATGTAGGTGAGCATGCTTTTCACCGAGATGTAGTTTATATAGTTTAAATGAGGCAGTGAAACAGTTATACTGCATGAGATATAAATTTCAGATTGATATTTCTGTCCCTCAGAATTTACCAAATCTTCTGTTTTTCCTTTTCTGTTTTCTGCAGTGGTAGAACACATATGTAGAAAAAGGCAGCCAATGCCGTTCTTGAGTGCGATATACTTCATCCAACCTACAAAGGAGAAGTAACATGCTTTGCATTGGTTGACTATTAAATAGATTTTTCTTGTGTTTCTATTTATGTCATATTACAGTAAATACGGCACTTACTTTTCTCATTCTTTGTTCCTGACTTCATAGCTTCTGATTATGTTTAGATGTCTTATTTTCTTTCTTCTCTTTTTAAGAAAAATAAATTTGGATAAATAGTACCTGCACTTGTGTTCTTATTATTGTATCTGTATCCAGTGTTGTCATGTTTTTGTCAGACATGGATGGGATGTCGCGTTTATACAAGAGGTATGTCATTGTTATTTGTTTTATGAAGATTGTGTGATTTTCTTTCCTTTTTTTTTTTTTGAATCCCACCTGGCTGTTGACTTTTTTTTTGGTTATCTTTTCTATATGGGTGAAGGGCATTTGTTTTCTTCAGCTCACCCATTTCAGAAGATCTATTGACTCTTATTAAGAAAAATAGACATGTAGTGCCTGGAATAGTTGCGTTGAAAGAGGTATAGTTTTCCATTTAATAAATGTTCTGAAACAATTCATTTGTCTACTTGGTATCTTTTTTGCTTTATCATTACTAGAAAAGTTAGGATTGATAGTGACATTTTTCTGATTTGGATGAGACAGATGAATTTGGAGTATTTTGCTATAGACAGCCAGGTATGTGACACCATCTCAGTCTAAGTTGAATATCGTATATGCATTATACTGCCAATGATTTGGTATTGTTTTATGGAATAAACTTATTATCAATTGATTAGAACATATTTATTTGTTGCCTAGTCATGTTTGATTTTGGAGCAATATTATGGATGCCTCTTGTGATCAATGGTGTTTTACCTTCCACTCTTTTTACTCTATCCACCAGATAGCTTCAATCAATGAGGATCTGAAAATTTGTTGCCATCTCTCCCCTTCCCCACCCTCTTTTTTTTTTTTTTTTTTTTCTTTTTTCTTTTTTTGTTAAATTTAGAAAAGTAAAACAGTTTTACTTCTGTAAAATGGTAATTGAGCACTTTCTTTTTTTAATTGCCTTTGTGCATTCTCTCTTTTCATAGTTTTTGACGACTTCATATATTCACTACATTGTTCTTTTTCTCCTTTAGTGTTCCCCTATACATTTTCCATGTATCAGGATGTATCCTTTTCATTTAAGAACTTTTGATTAAGTCATTGGTTACCTAAATCATTGATGCGGACAAATGAAACATCACGAAAAAACAAAATCCATAGAATCAAGAGATTTAGGATTTTGGTCGAATATTTACAATTTCAATACCCAAAGGGTATTTCTGTAATTTCCAACTTTGCTGGAAGAGTAGTTAAAAATTTATTTTAAGAGCCATTTTTTTTTTCAGTCAGATTTAGGAATTTTAATTGGTTTAGTATTTTCCAGTTAAGATTCCTAATCCAAGTAGTGTTAAGATTAGTTGAATTTATATATACCTAGGCTTGTAATAGTTGAGAGTTCAGTTCTGGCAGATATTAATTTAATAAAACTTACAGCAGTGTTGCTATTTTGCATTGTGTTATCCAATTCTTCCTTAGGTGTGACTCTGAAGGAACCTTTTCTTGGGTGTGATTCTTAGAAGCTCTTTTATCTTTTTTTTGCTCATTAAAGTATCAGATCTCAAATCATGTCATAAACATCAGATTTCAGCCTTTAACTTCTCTATTTTCCACAAATTTACTTGTAGAACAGTTTACTCTTAGTCTGTCATCAATCATAAGTCATGGTTTCATGTTCTCTGTTCAGAATAGACATAAGCCACACCATCCTATCTCCAGAATGTCCCGTCTCTGATATTTCATAACTCTTAGGCATCATTGCTTTTGTTGCACAGCAACATGGGATAAAAAGAATAATTATCAAGGTGTCGCAAATGAAAGAAATAAGAGTTGAAAGATTGGTGTAATTTACCACTTGCTTGATCACAACCATCAAAATGGGAACAGATCTGTATGGTAGGCTTCATTTTAACTGGGTTGAAAAGATTAATTACTATAAATTTATGATGGCTAAATATTGTAGTTGTTCTGGAAAAATTCAGATCTAGATGTAAGGGAAAATGAAAAAGAAAAAGAGTGCGCAATGTATGTTGAATAGTGGACCCCGAGTGTGAATTTGGCCTCTGCTTACTTTGCAGTCAGGGTACAATTTTATTGTCTTGTAAAATGTTTACTAACTAAAAGCTCATGAAATTACCACTTGTGAAGTCTATCGAACACAAATAAAAATGTACTTTATACTTATCATTGATAAAATGATAGAAAAAGAATATTACAAGTAAAATAATGATTATAAATTAATCGTGACCAAGAATTTTTAAACTTTTTTCTTTAATCTTATTCATTAAAATAATAATGATGATGTGAATTTTTTAATACAAAGAAAATCCAACATAGTACCTTTCTAGGTAAAGATTTTTTAACTGTCGAATTTAAATAAACATAAAGTCAAATATTTTAATACATTATAATTCTTTTGTTTAAAAATGTCTTGCATAATTTGTAATTTATACATTTGTAAGAAATTCATAAAATATAAGAAGTAAGAATTTAAGCATATTTTAAGTGAATCTCATCTTTAAATACATGAAAGAGTAGAAATGATTTTATACTTTAGGTCCTATAACTTTTTAAGTAAATCTGCATTTTAAGTGAATCTATACTCGAGGCAATCTCAATATGCACTTTCAACTCCTGAACATTTTTAAAATTAAATTAAAATATAATAATGAAATTAAGTTGTATTATTATAAAACATTATAGATAATGCATGATTAGAAATTACTTAGGCATTTCTTTAGATGATATACTTGTGATAATGCTTGGTTGCTTTTGTATGTATATGTAAAGGTAAAATGAAAAAAGAAAAGAAAAGTTGTGGAGTTGCAGAAAATCAAAGAGAAATGCATAGAAAGTAACAGACCATTGGAAAAAAATGGCAAAGTGTAATCTGTTAAAGTTAGACAAAATTAGAAAAGCAAAAGAAATAGAATATCTGAACTCTGAAAAAAGTTACAATTACGTTAAAAGCAAAATCCAAAAAAACAGAATGGAATTATTTAAAAAAATTTATAATGCTGATAAATTTGAAAAGCTGAAATTAGGTTAAGGTGATAAGACATTTTTGTCATTTGATAGTAAATAGGTGTTAGGTGCTTAACAAGTGCCATTTGTCTCTGTCTCATCCATTTTTTTCTTTTTACCCTTCTATTGAACTAATTCTTGAATTCTATAATTGTGCATGGGCATTCCACAAATTACAAGTGAATAGTACCAAGCTTCTGCTCTTTTTATATAGTATCGAAAAACAGTTTCTTCTCTTACAGGTTTTAATGTATTAAGGTTTTTCCATTGGTGATGGTGCTTTCTTGATCTTGCTTCTTCTTCTTCTGTGCCTCATCATCATCACATGGTTTATCCTCATTATTAGTGTTTTTTTCTGTGTAATTTCAAATGCGACGTTCTTCATACAGGGTTTTGTTACTGACAATATGACTGCTTTGGAGGAACTTTTTGGAGAGGAAGAGGATTTTTGCAAAGGTGATGCATCTCTAAATGTGATGGCTACTCGCATTGCTACAGTTTTTGCTTCTTTAAAGGTATTATAATTATTTTTCTGTTGTGGTTCACATTGTTTGGATAATAATCTTAGGTATGCAATTTATCTTGTTTCAGGAATTTCCTTCTATTCGCTATCGTGCTGCCAAGTTCCTGGATGCAGCCACAGTGACACCTTTTCATGATCTCATCCCTACAAAACTTGCTGCTAGAGTTTGGGACCGTCTAATACATTATAAAAGAAAACTTAAGAACTTTCCTCAGACAGAAACATGTGAGATGCTTATCCTAGACAGATCTGTAGATCAGGTAACCATATGTTCTGTATTGACTTATTATATGCTTATTGTGTGGCTTGGTATGATGTATTTATTTTGCATTTTCTAGATTGCTCCTGTTATACACGAGTGGACATATGATGCCATGTGCCATGATTTACTGAATTTGGACGGGAATAAATATGTGCATGAGGTAAGTTATAGATTTATATCTACATTAGCTCTTACTAGATATTTTTTTGGATATTGTAAATCAAGAAATTCGACTGTTCAGATTCCTAGTAAAAAAGGTGGGCCTCCTGAGATAAAAGAGGTTATTTTAGATGAACATGATCCTGTATGGCTTGAGCTTCGCCATGCACATATAGCGGATGTAAGTTTGGCATAAATGTTGTTTATTTCTTCTGAACCTCCATGTTGTGAATACTCATTTAGTTATGCCTACCTTGTCAGGCTAGTGAACGGTTACATGAGAAGGTGGCCAGCTTTGTGTCAAAGAATAAAGCTGCTCATATCCAACATGTTTCAAGGTTCGTGTAAAGTTCATTTTGCTTTTCCTATTGATATATAACATTATAGATAAATGCTGTTTTATGGTACATTCTGTGATAGTTTTGAAATGAGAAGAAAAAATCTTTTAAGACACAAGCATGTGAATTGATTGATATTTGTAAAAGTAGAAAATAAATGTGAAATTGTTGTTATTTTTCTATTGATCATGGAAGTATATATATATATATATATATATATAATTGGAGAAGTTTCTATTCTAGAATATTCTAATCTCTAGAATCATCTCTAATAAATTATACTCTATCTTCTATTAATTACTCCATATTCTATAATATTCTAGATTATTCTACAACACTCCCCCTCAAGCTGGCGCATAGATATTAATCATGCCCAGCTTGTTACAAAAGTAGTCCACTCTAACTCCATTCAAAGCTTTCGTAAATATATCCCTTATCTGTTCTCCTGTCTTCACATAACTAGTAGTGATTAGACCCTGTTGTAGTTTTTTACGAAAAAAGTGACAATCAATCTCGATGTGTTTTGTTCGCTCATGAAACACTGGATTAGCAGCAATGTGAAGTGCAACTTTATTATCACACTAAAGTCTTGCCGGCAGAAGTTGGTATATCCATATAATTTCACATGATGCTTTTGCCATAGCTCTGTATTCTGACTCCGCGCTTGATCAGGATACAATATTTTGCTTCTTGCTTTTCCATAAGACTAGATTCCCTCCAAGAAAAACACAATAGCCTGTAGTGGACCTTCTGTCCATTTTAGAACCTGCCCAATCTGCATTCGAGAAGCATTCGATTTGAGTGTGCCCATGATTTTGATAGAGAATTCCTCGTCCTGGAGCTCCTTTTAGATAACACAATATTTGTTCTAAGGCTGCCCAATGATGAACTGTTGGAGCTGCCATAAATTTACTAACAACACTAACTGAATAGGCAATATCAGGTCGAGTTATTATAAGGTAATTCAACTTTCCAACTAGCCGTCTATATCTTTCAGGATGCTCAAATAATTTACCATCTTCTGTGAATTTCATATTAGGACGCATTGGTGCATTGCACGGTTTTGCCCCCAGTTTTCCCACTTCTTGCAGTAAATCAAGGACATATTTTCGCTGGGACAAAAAGATACCTTTCTTGCTTCTCATTATCTCAATACCTAAAAAATATTTCAGATTTCCCATATCCTTCGTGTGAAACTGGGAATGAAGGAAGGACCTAAGTGGTGAAATGCTTGTAGAATCACTCCCAGTGATGACAATGTCATCCACATATACCACTAACAGAATGATGCCAGATTCCGAGTGTTTATAGAAAACTGAGTGATCAGATTTGCATTTTCTCATCCCAAATATCTCAACAGCTTCACTGAATTTTCCAAACCAAGCTCGCGGGCTTTGTTTCAACCCATATAATGATTTCTGAAGATGACATACCTTCCCAGACTCCCCCTGAGCAACAAATCCAGGTGGTTGCTCCATATAAACTTCTTCCTTAGGATCACCATGAAGAAAGGCATTTTTTATGTCCAGTTGATGTAATGGCCAGTCATGTGTAGCGGCCAGAGAGATGAAAATCCGAACAGATGCCATTTTAGCAATAGGAGAGAAAGTATCAGAATAATCCACTCCATAAGTTTGAGCATAGCCTTTTGCTACTAAGCGGGCTTTGAGGCGAGCCACTGATCTATCCAGATTAACTTTGATGGTAAATACCCATTTACATCCGATCGCCTTTTTGCCTGCAGGTAAGTCAACCAATTGTCAAGTACTATTTGCATCTAATGCATTCATCTCTTCTATCATGGTGTGGCGCCAACCAGAGTGAGATAAAGCTTCATGCACTGTTTTGGGAATAGTGATGGAATCAATAGAGGCAATAAAAGAATAGGAAGAAGGTGACAAATGATCATAAGATACAAAGGAAGAAATGGGGTAAGTGCACTGACGCTTACCTTTCCGAATGGCAATAGGAAGGTCCAAGTCGGGAGAAGGATCTGATGATGAAGAAGCCATAGGTACAGGACATGAATCGCTGGAAACCGGCCTTCTGGGATAGACATGGTGAATAGGTGGTCGCTGAATTTGTGGTGGATTAGAGTCCGTAGCTACTATGCTGGTAGTCGTATAAATCAACCAATCATCATCCTCAGCTTGTTCTGAAGAAGGCGATACAGAGAAAACTGTCACGTCAGGACTAAAGGGCAATAAAACATTAAGCTCCTCATAAGTACGCTTAAAGTTCATAAAATAAGCAGTGAGAGATTGATCTTGCTGTTCAGTACGATGAAAGCTCCGACACATCATAAATACGAGAGATATTGCCTTTACCCGAATACATAAAATCCAGATAATCCATTAATTCCTTAACATACTCACAGTGATCAATGAGAGGAAGTATTTCACCGTCAATTGAGTTCCTCAGCTGTAAGAATATGCGGGCATCATCTGTTAACCAAGCTTCCTTGGTATTGTCATCCGGAGGATTATCTGTCAAGTGATAAGCCTTGTTGATGCTTCGTAAATACACACGTACAGTTTTGCTACATCCAAGAAAATTGGACCAATTTAATTTTTGATCCGTAATTTTCGTCATTGTCGGAATAATATCAGTAGTGACAGAAACTGATTTAGTAACATTCATGATTACAACAGTAGGCAGCAGAGAACAAAATGGATAATAGCAATGTCCAAATAACAAAGACACAGGCAACAAAGCAAGAAACACCACAAGAATCTCATAATACTGCTCAGTAGGGCAAAAAATTATTTTTAACAAATGATTGCTCACTTGAGCAATCTGAAGCAAAGGAGGATCAAATAATTAGATTAGGCTCTGATACCATGTCAAAGTAGAAAATAAATCTGAAATTGTTGTTATTTTTCTATTGATCATGGAAGTATATATATATATATACAATTGGAGAAGTTTCTATTATAGAATATTCTAATCTCTAGAATCATCTCTAATTAATTACACTCTATCTTCTATTAATTACTCCATATTCTATAATATTCTAGATTATTCTACAACAATATTGATGAGATATTTTCTTGCAACAAAAGGTCTTCATTGCAAGTCTATGAAAAGTTGTGTGTTCTCAATAATTTTGGCTCTTCTTTATTGATATCTATTGATTGATATTGATGAGATATTTTGTTGCAACAAAAGGTCTTCATCTCAAGTCTATGAATATTGTGCGTTCTCAATATTTCTGGCTCTTCTTTATCAGTATCATTTTGTTGGGGAGACATTGATGTGTGGGTAGAGCATCAATGAAGTTTTCAAATAACAGGGAGTACCTCACTTCTCATAGTGGTGCTCCTTTGGCTTTTTTGGTAATTCAAAAGGAATGATGATAGGTAACCTGTTATCCCTTTTCTATTTCTGGTGACAGATGCTTAGGGTGGGTATAAGGTGGAGGGTAAGTGATTTATTGTTATGGTCCCTTGTTATAGATCGAATTATGGTCTGTGAACTTGAAAATCAAAATGTGGATTAGTGTTCGGTTTGCTCTTTTGAGCGTTTCTGCCCTTGTGACCTATTTTGTGAATTAACTGAATTTGGGCTCTTTAAGAGAGAACCCAACGGTCTTACTAACAACACCGGATTTTTGGAATTCAACTTGTTTTCTTTCATCGAACAAACTTGATTATAATACATTACAAAGATATCTACCCTATTTAACCAAAAAAAAAAAAGATATCTACCCTAAAGCAGAAACTTTCCACTAAGATAACTGCTATTCCTAATGAAGTAACCACTTAACTAAAAAAAATTACTGCTATCCTCACTTTTTTGAATCACCAGCTGCTGCCTGTACTTCCTTCTCAGATGTTGCCAACACTTTCTTTTTCTTCTGACCATGAGTGAAGTGTCTATAAACAAGCCCTTGAAATGTGTTTGGAGTGAGCTTGACTGTAACATCACTTCCCCCCTTATCATCGCACTTTTCCTTAAGTGCAAAGGATGGATAATTTAGACATATCTTCGACATCTTCCCAAGACGCATCAGCAGGGGAAAGTCCCTCTCAGTTAACAATACTTCAAGACGCCCCCCTTGCAAATGGTTATCTAAAATCGCTTGAGGAGTCGGGCAAAGCTCACCTTTATGAACAACAGGCAGACTTGTGTGGGCATTTGTAACAGGTCCAACAAACCTGTTTAGGATTTTAGGTTGTAAGTTGGTCATCTCCTCTTTTCTCAGTGGGGATCATGAAGCTTGGGTGCGGGGAGGTTGGTGATTCTTTTAGGGGCATGTTTAGGTGACTGGTTATGCAGGCTGAGAGTTGAGATGAATATTATTTCGAGAAGGCTGTGGATCTAAAGTATGGAATTAGATTAGGTTTTCACTGAAGGTAATTGTCATGGTCCAGCTAGGGTGTCACAGACAGTCATTGATGGCACTATCGTAGAAATTTTTTAAAAAAGTTAGCTTGCAAAAGAGAAAAGGGGAATGCATGGTTTAACAGCTATCAGTGGGAAAGAGTAGTAATGGTCCATCGTGGGGTATGGTGGCTATAATAGCCTTAATTAATGTTCTTTTCTCCTGTCATTCTAAATAATTATCTTTAGGGCCCACAATGTGATATTGGGGCAAAAAGCTTTTGGACATTGGCAGTTGTTTGATACCAAGGGATGGATGACTCCTGCAGTTAGAAAATATGCATATAGTTTTTGGCAGATTTCTTTCTTTCTCCATCCTTGTGTCCTCAGTTTGCCATGCACGATGCGTTCATTTTTCAATTTATGATATTAGTAATTTGTACTTAATTCTCAGTGTTTAGGCAGATATGCTATTACATCATGTAAATTTTCTTAGTTGTCTGTTCTCTAGACATAAGGCTTTTGGATTATGAGGTGCTGTCATGATATATTTCTCACTTTGAAGTCTCACTTCTTGTAGAAATGGTGAACCTTCTTTCCGGGACTTGCAAGAGATGGTTCAAGCGTTGCCAGAATATGGCCAACAGATGCACAAGCTCTCTCTTCATGTAGAGGTTGGTGTCTTGCTTCTAACAGCAAGTGCTTGTTATTACTAAAAGAACTTTATTTAATTGGAAAATCCTCTCTCTCTCTCTCTCTCAACTGCCCCATGATATACTATTTGAAACATTCAATTTGTAATTCAAGTCTAGTGGAAGTGCTTGTCATGATTTTCTTGGTTTGATACTTCTGGTGCATATTCCAAGCCATTGCTTTCTTCAAGTTAATTAACATAATCACTTAGTACTCCAATTGTATATGTTGCTTATTGGTAAGTAATTTCCAGATTTGGCTTTGCTGACGGCCTATTTTATGCCAAAATAATCTGCTACCATGGTCTTTGACTGCATTGACTCTTGTCCTGTGATTGGTTTTGCTAGCGCATTAGTTACCAGACATTTGTTTAAAAGACTGTTTTGGTGTAGTTCATGGTCTTTGTTCTTGTTTCTTAATGACCAGCTCTCAACCCACATCCTATGCATGGACGTCTTTCGCAAATTTTTCCTTTGAATGGTAGTACTTTTCTTTTTTCTTTTTCTTTTCCAAGTAAAGTGATGCTATGGCTTTAGTATGAAGCATGTATTAGTAAGAAGTGTGGATGTTCTTGGGCATAAAGTTCAAGTAGCGGAAATATCAAAATAAGTTAAACCAGATTTTAGGTTTGGATCATACCAGTGACAAAATGGAACAGGAAGCTTGTGTTTAATTAAGAATGTTAGAGATAAAAGTAGAAGATGGTGCAAGATGGATAGTTCTCTTACAAGTTGGAACTATGTTTAGTTGCTGAATAATTTAAAATGTTTCAGGATGCATATTGAGTATTAACGAGTATTGATGCAACACATTTCTATGATACAAGCTCTCTGTGCAATCTTTTTATCCATTGGCCATCCATATGTATGAAAGTGACCTCTTTGTTTGAAAGTGATTCTCAATATCTGGAAGCAATAGTTTCCCCAGAAGAGATTGATCTTGCTCAATATATCATTATTTGCCTAACCAGCTTTATATGCTTTGGTCATTAATGGAGTTGTATCTTTTGATCTTTATGGTCTATCAAGTTGGGTGCTAAGGAATCTGACCGTGGAGGTTTTTTACTGGGTTGATTTGGTGAATTTGGAAGTAGAGGAGTTATAAGGCCAGAAGACAAGACGATTCAATTTAGGTTTGTTATATTTGAGCTTCACCAGCTAGAGATGCTTGGTGGATGACCTTTAAAAAACATATCATGGATGGTGCAGTTAGTGGGAATCATATACATGCATTAGGATTGATATTTTTTAAAATGGTCAGGGCCTTGGCTTGGCCGATATGTTATTATTATCCAGATATATATGTATCTGAAAATGGAATTTGTGTCCCTTGCAGGATATTTTAAACTTTCCCTGAGAGAATTTAAAAGAAAACTCAATTGTATTAGTCGACTCCCAAGTGGTTGTGCACCTTTTTTTCTATCCCGAGATGTAAGCATGCTTGGTAGGTGTTTGCACAATACAGTTTAAGGTGAAAGAGCATATGTAATTTGTCAGCTCTGTTTTCCCTTAATTTTGTCTTCACCTATGGGCAAGATCAGTCCCTGGATACATGCATTATCCAATTCAATGTACAAGTCTAAGTAGCACATTTTAGGTACTGCTCGGAATGGTGAGTGTTTTGTGTAAGCTGGTCTACTTACAGTGTGAAAAGAGTAACTCAGCTTTGTCAACTAAAAGTTATTTCTTTTTGTCTTATAAACACTGGACGAGATCATGAACGTTAGAAGTAATAGATTATCTACTGACTCAGAATTTTTGTATTGCCAAGTTTTAATGCGAATTACATTTAATGGATGCAGATTGCAGTAAAAATTAACAGAATCATTATGGAGTTGGGGCTTCGAGACATAGGGCAACTGGAGCAGGACCTAGTCTTTGGAGATGCAGGAATGAAGGATGTAATCAATTTTTTAACTAAAAAGGAGGTGATAATTTTTAGGAGATTATGGCAGAAGCAGCATAAGTTGTCTAATTTACTTACAAGTTCTAATTACCGCTTATGCAGGATGCATCTCGTGAAAATAAGCTGCGCTTGTTGATGATTCTTGCTGCCGTTTATCCTGAGAAGTTTGACAGTAAAGAGGATCTTGATCTAATGAAGGTTGGACTCATTTTCCCCTTTTCCTGCTAAATTAGAGTTCTTGTTCCTTTTGAAGTTAGTTTATTAAAATCGCGCCTTTCCTAACTTGAATTAGTATTGACATATTGTTATCAATGCCTTCCAGTTATCGAGATTATCACAATGTGATATTGATGCTGTGAAAAATATGAGATTGCTTGGATGTCCAGAGTCTAAAAAAAGTTCTGCTGGACCTTTCTCTCTGAAGTTTGATATTCATAAGGTAGGTATACGTGGCTGAAATGTTGCTTCTGTTTGATCATCTCTAATCCTATGCTTGTGTTATCTCTTTCTGCTCAATTGCCAGAAGCGTGCTGTCAGAAAAGACCGAGCTGGTGCTGAAGAAACATCATGGCAATTATCACGGTTTTACCCTATGATAGAGGTACAACTAAATTAAGGATAATTTTCTGCGTATCATTTTGTACTTACGTTAGATTTTTTCTTCTTTATTAGCAACGAATTTCATATGAAAGATTACCATTCATTGCTTAATGAGTTCCAATTTTTGGCAACATTTGAAACAAAACACTGTTTCGCTGGTGCTGCTACATTCAATCATCCGTGACGAATATCTCTGCACTTCATTAGGTTATTTTCTCTGTTTCTTTTTTTTTTCACATGTTTTTGAATCCTCCTTGCCTTTCTGCCACTTTTCTTGAATGTTTGGTGGTATGGATATTCACTGTGGCCACTTGTTGGCAAGGGAGCGCTTGCCATTTAAATGGTGCATAGGTTGAACTTCTTCTTATGAGAAAGAATAGATAAACTATTTCCATAATTTTAAAATATAAGCTACTTGTTTTATTTTTGTCATTTTGATGTATAAATTTAGATTATGTTCACGAAACTTGCTGAAAAGCTCTGTTTTTCAGGAACTGATTGAAAAACTTAACAAAGGAGAACTATCCAAGGATGAATATCCATGTTTAAATGACCCAAGTGAAACTTCCCATTGGACACACCAAACCGTATCAACAAATCATTCAGTGACTTCAAGACGGACACCAACATGGGCGCGACCTCGGAACTCTAACGATAGGTATTCAAGATGCCGTTCTTCCTCTTTATTGCATAGGCACTTTGGTGCATGAGCTGGGAAACCAATTGCACTGGATTCTTTGATAATTTTCTGCCCTTTATTATTATTAGCAGCTGAAGGTTAATAGTTTGAAGATGTCGTATTACATTCTTGGTTTGCTAAGGATCTCCCATAAGCTAAATAGTGGTTTTTCAGCTTGCTATCCTTGCGTCCCCTGATCTAATGTTTGCTTGACTGCTTAATACAGGGATTCAGGATTAAGGCATGCATCTATTGATTTCAAAAAGATGGGGAGACGTATTTTTGTTTTTATTGCAGGTGGAGCTACTAGATCTGAGGTATGAAGAGTTTAATATCAAATCTATTTTAATGGCTGTTTTTTTATAGATAAGCTTACAATTTACTCTCTCGCTCTCTCTCATGATTATCCTCAGCTAAGCGTATGCCACAAGCTTACAAAGAAGCTACAAAGAGAAGTTGTTCTAGGATCGTCGAGTCTTGATGATTCTTCAGAGTTTATTACGGTAATTTGTTCTCTATAGTTTTCACTCTCCATTGTTACTCTTCCATTACCAGTGAAATCTTCTGGCCTAAGGATGTTGTGTTTCTTAAAACGCAGAAACTAAAGCTATTGAAGGCACACGAACTCTCATTGGATGATCTACAGCTGTCAAATGTTGTGGGGATGACTGGCGGACAATAAGCTCTTAGGTTTTCCGATCCCATTTGTATTCCTAGACGCATACTTGCAAGTCAGGCTTCACTTGTTCACTACTATAACGTTCACTCGGTGCATTTTCAGTTAGTAGGCGTTTATCTAGGTTCATCCGTTATAAGTGAGGTAGCAATGTCTATAACTGGTTGAGAGCTTGTTAGCTGTACAGATTTTGCAAGTGATCAATTTATAGCAACTCTTGCATAATGGACCAGGGAAGAGAGATCAATTTATTTTAACCCAACTTCAAAGAGAGGATAAAGACACGACATCGTTTCCCCGTACGAATAGTTTAATGCACTATGATATCGGCACCAAGAGAATAAAAAGTGAAAAGAAAAAAAAGAATTAGGATCTTCCCATGTTTGGGCAAATACAATATTCATATTAGATTTTAATTTTTGGTTAAAATTTCATTTTATTTGAAGAAAAAAGAAAAAAAATAAAATTGAAATAATAAAATTGAAAGTGATATTTAGTGTTATAAAATATATTGACTTACTAATATGTACGTTATGTAAAATGAAAATGATAAAATCGAAAATGATAAATTTAGAAAGATATTTAGTGGTAGAAAATATATTAATTTACTAATGTGGAATTTATTTGAAAATTCTACATATTTTATTAGAATTTAGTTTAACTATAGTCAATTTTACATAAACTTGATTATGTAGAATTCTAAGTTAATTTTTTTTTTTATTCAAAGCACATAAATTTTGGATTTGTAAATGAAGTGTATAAATTTTAAGGATTTCAAAAAAATATAATAATTTAAAATTAAACTATTGAGATTTAATTAAAAGTGAATTTTAAATTTTCAAAAAAGTTAACAACATTTCATTCATCCACCATTCGAGATTTTATAAATGAGAAAATTTCACTATTTATTCATTTTTTAAAAATAATAACATCAATATTTCTATTTTTTAATTTTTTAAAAATTATCTACTGTTGTTTTTTAAAATACATGTTCTTTATCTTTTCTGTTGGGTTTTCCGGTCAAACAATGACGTCAAGTGCTATTGTGTCTCACCCAAGAATTTTTAGGATGGAGTCGGCGTTGGATTTGGCAAAGGAGACCGCCAGGAGGCTAAACCGATGACAACAATGAGAGAGGAATAAGGCTTGAATCTTTGCATCGCCGATTTGCTGGATCTAAGTTGTTTCTGGCGAAGCAAAATGTGGAAGGGAGTTGGCGACGTTGGAAAGATCTTATGGCTGGACTTTGGGAGGCTAATGGCTGGAGGAAGGAGAAAAGAAGAGAGAGAATCGAAGAGAGAAAAAGAGAGTTATATGAAGGAGTCAAAATCAATTTTCTGCATAAAGTGAAATATAAATACTTAACATATACCATAATTTAGTAAACATATACCTTTTGTTATTGAGTAATTTTTAAGTTGCATTCTACTTTATTTTAAAAAATTTCAAATACCTAAAATATATTATTATTTGGCAAACCTATATCTTTTTTTGAGTTTGCATTTTTTTTTATTTGAAAAAAGTTTACCTAATGTATACTATTTTTTTATTAAACATATACCTTTTATTATTATTATTTTTATTTTATAAATATTTCATATTATTTTTCGCTTTTTAAAATACTTGTAAATACTATGAATTTTGACTAAATTATTCATTTAAATTTTAATATTGAAAGAATTTGATATTTGATATTATTAATATTTAAACATAAATATAATTAAAAATTAATATATATTTTATTTGGTGTATGTAAAAAATTATACAAGATATATTTTTTTCTTTAGTATATATCTAATATATACTTTTTTCACATTGTAGCAATTTATCTTCTTTTTCATTTATGATATTCTTGATGCATCTCCAAATTCTTAAATAAATAAAATACCTTTTAGATTTATTTATTTATTTATTCATCGCTAATATCATAAAATTAAATAAAATTTATTTAACAAAAATTAATATATTTTAGATTTTATATCTGTCAAAATATACCGAACATATACATTTTTTTTCAAACTATATCCAACATATATATTTTATTTTATTTTATCAGGATTTTTCCTTTTTCTTAGATATGATTCTAAAAATATATTTTTTATTTTTTAAATCAGTAAAATAATTATAGATATATGTGTATTCACCTCTTGTATCTCAAAATCGACCAGAATACAATAATATTTTACAAAAAATAATTTCACATTGTTGAATCTAAAGATTTTTTTCTAAAAATTCAAAATTACCCATTTTATATATTTATTTGCTGAGAATAACGTTTTTGATGTCGAATTATTTATAAAATCAATTTTATTAATCGGTTTCTTGTGTTAATTGATATATGCAAATAATTTTTGGTATTTAATCTCATAATGTTAGATTTTTTTACTTATTTTTGATATTTGTGTGTGTTATTTTTAGTTATTTTGAAGAAAATAAGATAGAATATTTTTATAAATAAAATTTTGTATTATAATATTTTCATTATTAGAATGTTTTGTAGATTTTTTTATAAATATTTGATGTGTTTGTGACATTTATAAAAAAATTCCTTTATAAATATGATGTGTCCAAACACGGAGGATTTTGATAGTGTAAAATCAGTAGGCTTTCTACTTGGTAAAGGTGAGGACAACGTGGGTCCATAAATTAGTCGTTTTTGCTGGTATCGACAAAGGAACAGAGCGGATATCGGCTTCCACTAGAGATATTGGGGACCGAGAATTGATGGTATTGAACAACCATCAATTCAGTTTGTTTGGATCCCTATGTTAAAAACCAAAAATTAAAAGAATTTAGAGAAAACTATCTTAATTTTTTAGAAAAAAATTTTAAATCTTTATAATTGAAAATAGAATTTTATGTTTATTTGTCATAATTTTTTAAAATAAAATTATAATTAAATTTTAACAAAATTTTGAAAATAAGTTAGACATGTTTATATTCAAATGAAAATAAAAAAATTTCACTTTATTTATTCTAAATCTACCTTTTGTACTTAAAATATTATCTAAATTAAAAAATAAAAAATTTTGTATAAAGTAAACTTATTTTATAAATTTTGCATAAAAATAAAATAAAAATTTCATTTGCTTTAAAAAGTAAAATAAATTTTACTAAAGGGGTAAGATGCTCCGCTCGTACCAATCCTTAATTACTTATTTCAATTTGGTACCAAATCTTTAATTTGTTTCTTTTTAGTATCTGTTATATTATTTTTATTATATCTATGAGTACCGAAGAGAATTTTGACTATTTTTTCATGATATGGTTGCCGATTGTCCAAATAAGTTTGCTCTAACTTGACACATCACATGCTGACTCCCTTAGTAAATATGAGTCATCAAAATGAGTTACAACCTTAGTAAAATAACCCTAAAATAAATAATTGAAACCATTTACCTTCTTTATTGATTTATTTTAATAAATTAATTACAAAGTACTAAAATATAAAAGAATCTTTAAATTTGGAGCTAAAAGATGTAAGAAATGAAATATTAGATATTACATTAATTTTGTACTTGTCTTTCTATATTTAGTAGTACTTAAATTTTAACCTTCACTTCTAACTATTAAGTTAGAACACCATTCAGTAGCCCGTGTCTTTGAAAAAATAGAGCAAGTTTTCTATGCATGGATATATTAATATTGTTTGATTTCACTTCATATATATATATATAGAACTGTAGAAGATGATGCCCCCAGAATAGGCAAAAGACATTGGGACACTTCCAATTACATAGACGATATTAACATTAGATCAGGGGACAATAAAAAAGCTAAAGGAAAATAGACAAAATGAATGAAGTAAACGAGTAGCATTAAATACACAATGACTGGTTAACTAACTAACTGGGAACGATACGACTTGTCGCTGGCTTCGGAGCATTGTCGTTTTGTATCTAACAAGCCTTTAAGTACTTGAATTGAGTTGAATGAATCATTCGGTTAAGAGATCCATGCAAGGGACCTTGATCACTTATTTTGGTTCAGAAGCCTTGACGTTGGTGATCGATAGCTTCTGATTCAGGCATCACCACCTAAGGGAGAAAACCTTCAAAATGGCACGCATGATCGATCTCTAAGATTTTCGTTTCGGGTCACACTGATTGATGTGTTGTATTTTCACCGGAGGGAAAGCAGTTCTTGAGCTCCAGGTATAGCAACAAGGAGCCCATTCAAATTGTGCATTGCTGTTCCCCACACAATACCTGGGGGGTGGGATGTTGTTCATTAGTAGCAGTACTTAATGCAGCTCGATTCAATGCAATCCTGAAATGGCCAGAATCGAGACAACAATCCTGCAGTCTCCCATTGGTTTAATTTTAAGCTACACCATTGTAGACGAAATCACATACTCACAGCAGATAGGCTACTAGATGTAAGTTTCTTGATATTCTTGTTTATGTATAATTCAGAAACTTAAGATCGTCAATGAGAGCAAGAGTTTCTAGTTTCTTGGATGTGCTCAACTTGAATAGCCTTTATATTGGTACTCTTTTCTTGGAATCACTTTCTTTGATCCAAACAATTTTCCTTCTCCCTTTAGACTTTGGTTAATGTCCCCTTAAATCTGATTTTATTCAGCTTTATGGCTGAAATTTTGACAAGCCATCAACAGGCGCAAAATTAAAGCTTCATCGAACACGTCAATAAATGAAAGAATGATATTTGCAAGCTTACTTACCACAATGAAATGTTTTCAGGGTTCATGAGACTTGCTTCTTGAACACCATGCGACCAGACTCATCCACCTCAAAGAGCCGGTCTATAAAGTCATCCCAATGTTCTTTTAATTTCCTAAATGACAATAATGAAATTCCTCCCCTCGAGCTGCCAGAAGTCTCCCCTTCTGCCATTTCATGAAAAGTTCCATATGGAGAAGATGGGTAGGCTTGTGGAATGTCTAAAGCAATAGCCCTTTGAAGAGCTGCCTCATACTCTTCACTGTGTTCTCGTGCGATGGACTCTTCCCGTTCCATCCGCTGCTCTATCGGAATGCCCATAATATGGTCTTTTTCCAGCATCAACTGAATAAGAAAAAAAACAGAGCTTCAGTTCTATTGCAAAAGAAGTAAATACTTCAATCAACCAAATTACTAGTAACAGCACCGAGCCGCTTTTATAAGGCATTCTGTCAGAAACTGGTATAACAGACATTCTGTAATCCATTAATTTTCAGCCCAAAGCTGATCTAGCTCCTTCAATCAGACTCATCTAACAGATGACAAAACTACACCAAGACTTAAAAATTTCAATCAACTTTGCAGAACCGGATCATTTTATACAAAGGCAGTCTCAATTTAAACCAAACCCTGGAATCACTAGGTCCTATCACTTCCAAGGTAGAGACAGGAACTTACATCAAAAGCCATTTGACATTCCCTCTCTATCCAGACAATGGCATGGTCAGATGTTGCATTGCATGAAAGAACTATGTGCTCAAACCTACCATCCACAGGTACTGCTGTTCTTACAACTGGAGGAAATCTACCTATCCTGCAGTCGTGTTAGAGTATAAGGAGTGAATGACAGAAAGCATTAAGATCAGAAATAATAAGCTGAAATATAAACTGATTTGCTATTATTTCAAAGAAACCCTAAAAGAGTTTGAGATGCAATTGGAGCAATAAGAATTTCCCACAATTTTCTTTTAAATCTAAACAATGTAAATGGACCAAGCGATCTAACAAACCTTTGAAATTTACCTGAAGGGCTTTCTCTCAACAATATGGTATAGTCGGCCAGGTGCATAAAGCCGTCTGGGGTCTCTGAGCATCCTCTCTTCAAGAGTGCAAGTGTCCTTCAAGCACATTAGGCATAGCAGACAAGGCAAACTATATAAAAAAAAGGAAATCAGCTTGCTTAGCACATTATCCAAATACTAAAGATTTCAGTACACAGTTTAAAAAAGAGTCCCTACAAAAACAGGAGCCATACTCTCTCTTAATAGTCTTATGAACATAGAGCTATAAGAAAGAAGTAATTTACAGAAACCTGGGATGTGCTAATCATTCTTGTAAACAAAAAAAAAAAAAAAAGAAAAAACCTCCTCTTTAAGTTTCTTTTCTTTGGCACATTACAAGATGATTAAAGCATTCTGGAAAACTGGAAACATTTTAGAGTAGTATAGAACTCAACATAATACATGTCAGATTTTGTAATGCTAAAAAAGGATAGAGAGAGTAACGAAGAATGAAAAGGTGAGTAAGACATACTATCTTTTACCAGAAAAGTGATTTAAAAACATCTTCCAAAGCAGTGGTTGTCCGAGGTAAGAAATCATCCTGGTTCATTCAATGCTTATATTAGATCCAAGGATGTAATATTATCCTAAGCAAAGATAGAGTGATAGACTCAATCAGTTAGATAATGCCATATGCCATTTTGATAAAATGTTTATGATAGCAAGTTTTCGTAAATTTGAACTATGGCTGCCAGTATGTGACTCTGACACCCAATTGCACAAGCATAACAGAAAGTGATGATCCTACCTGTAGCACAACTGAATTGATAACATCAGCATATCTCACAGCCAAATTCAGTGACATGCACCTAGCAGGAGCCACAGCAAAGCATCTGATCCTCTTTCTCTCAATGTTCCCCAATTTATCCTGATTCTGAATTGCATACATTGTCATTAATGCTACCACTCCTGCCCCTAAAGAATGTCCGGCAAAGGTCAATTTATAATCTGGATTCATATCAACCAAATTCCTCAAAACCTTGCACTCTGTATTAAAAACCCATTTTGCAGCCTTCAGTAGTCCATTGTGTACATAACCACCATCAAACTTAGTCTGTCCCAATTTATTATCAAGCAAAACTGCATAATCACTTTCCTTTGCCAAATTAAGCCCCCTAATAGCCAACACTATATCAGAATTTTCATGATCAAGGTAAATCATGTAAGGAGTAGAACATCCCCCGGTTTCTTCATAATTTTTCCTCAAAATGACTGAAGCAGGATTGATGCCATAACCTCCAGGGGGTGCCCAAAGTGGGTTTCGAAGATCATCCTCGTAAACAGCCAGAATCAAGCGGCAAAGGTGGGGAACAGGCTCAAATTCTTCAGCTGTGGCTAGGCCCCAGTTCTCACTTTCATGGCCAGCATTATACAGGCACTTTTTCCATACCCAACGAGCACATGCTAGACAGTACACACATTCAAGAATTGGAAGGCCGCAGAGGATTGACATAGAGGCCTATGATTCACGCATGTTCACATGTATACATTAAGAAACATACCTCGAATTGGAATATACAGATGGAGAAAAACGGAATACATCAATGAATGATGGGCTTGTGAAGGTAGAATGAATATTCCAAGAAAAGCTGTAATGACGATTGTGAAATTGATTGGGGAGAATATTAGGCCTTCAAAATTCAAAATAAAATTATAACCATGTTCAATAGACAATCGATTGTTAAAGTAAGTAACCAAAGATCGGATTCGAGATAATATGAAAACACATGGTTGAGGAGATTCAAAAGAACTCTATAACCATTCCAAGCTTTCAGTTGGTAATAAAAGGATAGATATATAGCAATGGAATCTCCGGACTGGTAACGCAATCCTGAAGAGTACTAACGAAATACAACAGGAAAACTTTGGAGTTTAACAGAAAAAAAAAAAAAAAAACCGAAGTTTGAGGGAATTAAATCCTAACTTCCAGTCAAACAGACAAAACACCAAAATGTTGAAATGAAAAGCATTTTTCACTAGCATACAAAAGGGTTTATCACACAGCTCTAGGGTACCTAGGAAGTTAAACAGTGAAGATCAAGAGCTCAAGTTTTGCATACACAAAGGATTAGTTGAAACAAATAATCAAATTCAAAGGAAAAGCAAAACCTTATCTATAAGTACTACAAAAGACTATACAGCATCTAGATACAAGAACAATACGAGGTGTATTCGGTTAGTTTTTGGTGGGTATTATTTAGTGTTGCAAAAGTTGGGTTCTTTGGAGCTTACTTTCGAATTTTGACTGTTAGATGAGAATTAGTGATGAGATAATAAGCAAGCATTGTACCAACCAAAATTGATGAAAGAAATATGATAATTGATAAAAAGAAAAAGGAATAATAATTGGCAGATATAAATGATAGAGGAGTAGATAGATAGAGAAGAACGAAAATACCTGCTAGTCAAACCCATTTCACTTCTCAAGTTCTCTCAAAGAAGAATCTACTCACATCTAATGCTCAGATTCCCTGTCCTCTATTTGATCATTAGAGTCTGTGTTTGGCCCTACCATTCATATTTAAAACATGCAAAAAAAGAGTTTATGTTAGGGTCATTAGGCCCAATATTGGGAGCCATTCGTAGCCTTTTGTTGGGTTATTACTCTAAACAATAGCACAAAGCCCAGATCCAATTTGTCCTTCAATAGTTAAGAATTTTAGTAACTTTTTCTCTTACTATCATTTCCATGTCCAAAAGAAAAAAGGCTTGACTGGAAAGATTGTTGAATTAAAGAAGACTGGTAGCCTTCTTCAATTAACCTGTAAAGTATCAAGAAATGAATTTCCTTCACTTGTAGATCCCATTCGAGAAACAAGACCACCGAACATCTTAGTAACACAGAAGCAACAGGTCCATGCAAACATGCAGTCACATTATGAATCAAATTTAGACTGTCTTTCTCATGGAAAAAAAATATTTAACAATTACTAGCATTTTGACAGATCAATCCAACTACGAAGTAGATAAAAAGAAAAACAGCAAATATTTGTGAGTAACTAATTAACTAACTCCAAATCATCGTCATTTTTCATTTTTCTAGCTTATCTTGTAAGAGAAAAGGGAACTGCTCCATTTCGTCAGACAAATAAGGAACAGTTTGTTGTTAATTCTTACTCGCATAATCCTTCTTCCTACCACCACGCTTGCGGTCACTGATTCCAGCAATTTCATATTTACATCGTTTTCTAATTATGTGGGTTTCATGGCTTCTTTATCTCATACATCATCATCAACTACTCCTTTTTTTATTTCAAAATTTGTATTCGACGCTTTTAAAATTATTGTGACTGACATTCTTGCCTACAGTATTAATTTTCCTGTCTCTTTTCATCGGCGCGGCCGCCACTTTTTATAACTTCTGTTGCTAATATTTTTGGCAATTTCTTTTATTTGTACAGATTTGATCACCTTCTACTTAGTGGCTCCACCACTGATCACTAGATTCAACAGTTTCTTTTATGTTGCTGTTTTTTCTCGATGATTTTTCTTTTCCTTCTTGCTAGTAATCTTGGTCTCTTCAATAATCTGGTCAATAAATTTTTGTATATTTCCTTATTATTGTCTGGTAAGAGAGCAATTGCCATTGAAAAAGACTCTTCAACTTTTTAAGAAAATGAATCTTTCTTGTTTTACAATGCAAATGAATTAGTGAAAGTAAATTTTTAGAAATATTTTTGGGGTTTTTCTTTTTGGATTGAGGATACTCTAAGCAAGTAATTAGAGAACCCCAAATCTTTTTATAAGCATACCATTAATTTCTATTTCTATTCTGGTTTTTGTAGGGGTGGGTGGCCACAGTTCAAGAACCAGCGGTTCATGATTCAATAGAAAACTGGAACTAGATCATAATCATTCAATGGGTGGTTCAAGTCGTTTTTAGTTCATGATTTCAGTTTGACCGGTTCAGACATACTAAAACAAGAATTTAAAAATAAATTAAGAAATAAATGACTTGAACTTAATTTTCTTACAAAAAAATTAAGATTTTAGATTTAGAAGAGTAAAACGCCAACTTACCTATTTTTTAAAAATCTATTTATTCCTGAATCATTTCCTACACCACAAGTTAAAACCCATTTGCTTGTGTGGTTTAACAAATTTTCATCTCTTTCATCTCTTTCATTTATAAATTTTATTTATTATTATTATTGATTTTTTATTCATAAAATATCTTTAATATTATTTATGTTATTATAATTTTTATTTTATTATATGTATTATCATTAATATATAAAAAGTTAATTTTATTCTTAATTAAAATAATATTTTATATTATATTATAATAAATATTTTTACTATTTAATTGTCATTCATTTTCTAAAATAGATGGTTTGGGATCGAAATCGTTGGCTCGGAACTAGAATTGCCAGTTCCGATCCCAATAAATATTGAATCGGCTCTATTCGGTCCTAATTCCGAATGTGACCGATTCTAGATTTGACCCCAAATCGGCATGTAGCCTGATTTAGATTTCTGGTTCAAACTAATCCAAATAGTTATATTGACATATAGTAACACCTAACATTATTCTAGACAAAGAATGAGTTTTAAACATGGTATGTTTGTATTAGTTAAATTTTTAAACATGTGAAATATTGTTGTTAACTTTTTAATACGTGGGCATTTGATAATGATCCAAATTCATTAAAATTATTACTAGACCCAACCTTTTTTCTTTAAATTGTCATCCATAAACTTAAAAATCTCAGGGCTCTTCTTTGTTGCAGTCTCTTTCTTTTAGAGGTGTAGTGAGATATTTGTTCAAACATCTAAAAATTATTTTTTTTTTATGTTGATATTTTTGGATTGTCTGATATTCATAATAGTCTTTCTCGCAGGTTTAGCTCAGAGATTTTTCATGTGGTGCTGTTTGGTGGGATATAGACCAAATGTATATAAGAAAATTTTCAGATTTAAACCGTTATCTTATAAGAAGAAAGGGAACAATTTCATATCGTCAAACAATTAAGGAACACTTGGTTGTTAATGGTGACTCAAGTTATCCTTCTTTGCTCATGGTCACCAATTCTAGCCACATCATATTCACATTGTCTCCTAATTCTGTTGGTTTGGTGGCTTCTGTATCTCATGCATCATCACTCCTTTATTCTTTTCAAGATATGTGTGAGACGCTTTGAAGATTATTATCGCCAACATTCTTACTTGCAGTATTAATTCTCTTATCTCCCTTCATTCGCAGGCCTTATAATTTTCGTTGCTTCAATACTTCCTTTCATACCCATTTTCTAAACACAATATTCACTGAGTTCTTGAATATATTTTGTTCCTTCTTTTTACTTGTACAAAATCTATCACCCTGTAGAATATTATAGCATGGTCTTTGTGCCTCCACCATTGATCTTCAGATTCAACAATATTTTTTTGCTGGTTGGTTTCTTTCGTGTTGATGCTTTATGCCTTCTTCTTTACGCTTTTTCTTTTCCTTCTCCCTAGTAAAATTCGTCTCTCCGGCAACCTAGTCAAGGAAAATACTGAACATTTCTTTTATTATTGTATAGTAAGATAGCAAACTAGTTCTTTATCAGAAAATGCCATTGAAAAATAGTCTTTTTCTTTTCAATAAAATAAATATTTCTTGTTTTACAATGCAAATGAATTATGAAAATAAAGGTTGCGAAATTTCTTGAGTTTCTTTTAAGGTTAATGATACTCTACGAAAGTGTTTATAGACCCCTAAATAAATTTATAAGCACACAAATAATTTTTATTTTTATTATGGTTTCTGATTCATACTAATTTAATAGTTATACTAGTAATAGACATGTTTAAATGTCGAGTTCGAGCTAGGCTTAATTAGGCTTGAATCTTTCAAGTATATACCCGAGCCTAGCTTGGTCCAACTATACGACTCTAAAATTCTAATCAAATTCTAACTGTTATAAGAAAATAAAAAATTTTACCTTATAATTTTCGGTATGGACTGGCTTCAAAGAAAAACCATTTATAAGCTCGCTCGAAAAATAACTAGGCTTTCTAGGATCTTGCTTGGGTGAGCCTAACGTCAAAAGTATGTGTTTTTAGCTTGAAAATTTTCAGGCTGGCTTGGGCAGATACTCAAGCCTGTGAACATATCTAATTGACAATAAGAGTTAATTGCAATTTGTCCTATTGTAATAGTTAGGATTTTACTTTTTAAATTTATATTAAATACCCATTGTAATTTATAATAATATACTAATCCTTTATTATGTTAATTATTCTATTATTTTGATTTTTAAGTCAAAAAATAAAGTAAATCACTACTTGCCTCTTGAAATTTTTATATTATACAAATTAATCCTTCTATTTTTTTATTATACTAAATCTCTATAAATTTATCTTTTTATATTTTTTTCATTAACAAAAAAGAGAATAGTATATATTATTATAAATTATAAAAAATTTAATATAATATTTAAAAAGTAAGGGATCAATTAGTGTAATATGAAAAATATCATAGGAAAAATAATAATTACTAATTTATTTGATTAATTGGAGAGTATTCTTGTCCTACCATTTTACCTTGAGCAGAAATTTAATAAAAAACCCACCAAAAAGTCGAGTTGGATACAAACTATAAAGAGATTTAATATAATATTTAAAAGTTGGGTTCCGGGTAGTATAATATGAAAAATCAGACGGCCAAATCGTAATTACCCCTCCTTTAAATTGTCCAACCATCAACTTAGAACCCTAGGGCTCTTTGCCGCAGTCTCTTTTGGGTAGCCTGTTTTCTCGCAGTTTAGCTCCGAGGTTTTGCGAAAATCTTCGTGGAGCTTTTCGGTAAGTAAGGAACTCCTTCTGTGTGGCTCAGTCACTATTTTCGTAATTTCTGTACGTTACATTGAGATAGAAGTTGCAAATGCATGGTTAGATCTGTCATATGATTATTATTTTGCTAACTCTTCTTTGACACCTGTTGTTTTTAGTATGTATAATAGCATGGCGATTTGTCCAGCCTGTAGTTTGATTTGTCTCTTTACACTTTGGTTTGGCTGATAATGATTCTCTGTAATCTTTCTCCACGAAAGAGTATTTTGGCGTTTGTAGTTTTTGCTGTTAGAGAGTGTGTTTATTTTCAGTGCTAAGTGCTCTTTTATATGGTTGCTCCACCCCGGTTTGGAACTGATTTTGTAAAAGAAAAAAATTCCCTGGCAGCAGGCTGGCCTGCCACCAGATTCTAGATGTAGTGAATTTCAGGGAAGTTGATACTGCGAGACGTTTAAGGTAGTAATAGGAATAACGACTTTTTTCTTCCTTTCAAAACAAGTGGGTAAACAAAATATAATGCCAAACTTGTGATTGTTTTAAATATAATTGATCTATTAAATGGGACTCATCATACAGTGGATTCTTGTTTTTATTTATATAGTTTGTACTATACGTATCTGTGAGATTACAACTTACATGTTCAATTGTATAAATTGCTAATTTTCATATTACATGTTATTTTAGAGCTATATAAAATCAAGGTGCACCTTGTGACGGGTCTCATTTAGCAGATAAAGTATATTGAAAATCAGCTCCATTGGGGATTTTTTAAACTTATGTAGTTATTTATGTATATTGTTTTAAATATGCCTCTTTAGTTTTTTTAACAATCTTTTTGGACCTAGTTTTTGCATAGATGTTATTCTGTGATCCATGCAAAGACTGGGTTCAGGCAAAAAGAAAATTGCTATAGGCTGTCTTTTTGTGTTGATATCAGATCATATATTCAATTGCTGGGGAAGAAATAGTTTTAATGGTAAAGTTTCTAATAGGAGATATTATGGTCTTGTTTACTTTTGAATTGATAATGGCTACATTTCTGCTCTATGTAGCATTGCTAAAACTTCAATGTTTTCACAACTCTGCTTCAAAATGCTTATTTGTTGAATTCATGTTTTATGATCATTAAATAGCTCATTGGACCTCGTTATTCCGATGTATATAGATTCTGTTTGAAATTTGAAATTTATGTAGAATGTTGATGGCTCGGGCTTTTATAATTTTGTTTTCATTTCTTTTCAAGGTAATGGCATCAAAACAGCCTAATTCTGGCCTCTTTGTGGGTCTAAATAAAGGACATAAAGTGACAAAGAAGGAGTTGGCTCCTCGTCCTTCTGACAGAAAAGGGGTGAGTTGTTTTCCCTGTGGTGCATACAAGCAGTTTTTTTATCCTTTTAGGCGTCAACTTAACTTTTTCTTTTTTCTTTATTGGTATATGACTTTGGTATTCAGAGATAAGAGACTGTCACATAGTATCCATTTGTTTTCTGCTCAGTGATGCTGTTGTCGATTGTTCTCTTGTTGGGAGTTCGAAACCTTTTCTTGTGCTTTTAATGACCTTTCTTTTTTCTAAATGTGTGTGGGATGGATATATTATATTAGTGATGCTAGTTGTTGCCTTGACTTTCATATAGAAAACTAGCAAGAGAGTTAGTTTTGTCAGGGGCCTCATCAGGGAGGTAGCTGGCTTTGCTCCTTATGAGAAGAGGATCACAGAGCTTCTAAAGGTTGGCAAAGATAAGCGCGCACTAAAGGTGGCGAAGAGAAAGCTAGGTACTCATAAAAGAGCCAAGAAGAAGCGTGAGGAGATGTCTTCTGTCCTTCGGAAGATGAGGTAATTGGCCTTATTGACTTCTGACACTGCTTTACATGTTCTGTCATTGAATTTTAATTCAAATGCTGTCTGCTAGGAACAACTTTTCATTTTCTATCGAGTTTCTCATTTTTTTAATTAATTCACTATGGTTATATAACATGCTTTTCATCCTTTTTAAATCCTTCAGAGCTGGTGGAGGTGGAGAGAAAAAGAAATGAGTATTTAGCCCAGATATCATTCTTCTTGAAGTTTCGATGCAACATTTGGGGGTGATAATTTGTTGGTGCCTGTTGTCGTTTTGAAATTTTGCCGGTGATTTAGTTTGTAATCAGAACAAATATTTGCTTATACAATTACATCAACCATTGAGCTTTCTTTGATTGGTTTTTTCATTGCTGCTAAAGTCTTGGTTTTATGGTAGGATCTTGTCCCGGTAGTTTGTTGAACTAATAGTAGTTGTACTTGGTGAAGCTCGCTGCCCACAATTTTATGAACTTCCAAATTGCCAGTAACTGTGAACTGGAGCAGGCAGCCCTCGGGCCAGCCCTTTTCTTTTTGTACTACAGGGTGTTTATTTATATTATTGTTTCCTTTGTGCTGTGATGAAATCCTTGAATTGCTAATGATTCTGTATCTACCGGAATCTGATTTATCTTAGAATGCAAAGGATTTCTGAGCAATCTGTACAAGTAGTCCATAGCTACAATATGTGCTGCTACATAATTTTCTATTTTTCTTTCATAGTTCTAGTAGTAGTGAGGATCACATTATAAATAATCCACAAAAAGCCCATTACTTGGGTTCTTGAATTGACTTTATTTTTGAACTGGGCTATTGAGTGGTTTATTCTTATCATTAGAGACTTAATTTGGATTATGGATTTAATAAACGTTGACTTGATTATTCTTTCCCAGCATTTTCTATTGAAGTTTTAACGAAGCTAGCATGCAGTGCTTGCTTGTGAATGTCTTTATTATTAAGTTAATCTTAGCAGAACACTAGTAATTTTGATAGATTATATTTTTCTTTTTTCATGCGATAAATTTGATTGATTATGCCAGATGATTTTTATAAGTTAATGTGGATAACTGTTATGCTGTTACGGTTGACTTAGGCCTGTTTACAGGTTATGAAATTTTCCACGTCTGCTTGAAAAAATCTGGTTTGAACATACATATCAATTTTGAGTCCCCTCGATTCTGATTTTGGATCAGTTCAAGTGTTTTTTGTTTTTGGGGTTGGAAATGTTATTTGTTTGATTTTGGTGTATTGGAAAAGAGTGTATAAATAATTAAGTCTTGAGCTCGAGTTTGGGTTTGAAAAACTTAAATGGTCCGAATTCCTGACTGAATTTTGAACAGATGTGGCCAGCAGCAATTGGAGAGGGCTAAAGCAATTTATCAATTGGAGTCTTAACTATCAGTATCAATCGTGGTTTAGTTAGAATTTATAGCGACTCTCATTTTATATACTGAAAAGAAAGAAATAGAAAATTATTATTATTATTATTAATTTTTATTTTCCTTTGCTTATTATTTTGGGAGAGGGATGTCCAGTCTTGCAAATTATCTTTGCCAAACATGTACCCGCAATAAGAAGAAAAAGAAAAATATATAGTATTATGTGCATGTGGTTAATTATTATGAAATGGGAATCGTCCAAAAAGGCACGTGGTCAAATGTATGTAGCCTGAAAAACGCGCGCGAACTGTCAATTTGTGATGGTCTTCTAGTCTGCCATTAGGATCAATAAATTCCGCGTTAAGATCCTAACGGTTCCTCCGTTATAATAAGCAACAGCGCCAGTTGGCCACACTGCAATACGGTGCGCTTTCCATCACCGTATCCCCCTTCCGTTATCCAATTTAATATTATCATACGTCGAGTATTGTTGAATCCTGACGCTCTACAGTTACTGTAGCAGAAAAACATCACACCTGAACATTATTTTTCATTTGTCTAATCAATTTTCACCACTCAGCAATGGACTGCGAATCAGGTTTTTTTTCTTTTTTTTTTCCTTTTTTTTTGGGTTAGATGCAAGTTGGTTGCTACTGTAATCAAGACGACATTGAATTTGTGGATTTTGATTTTTGCAGTGATCGAGTTTTTGGGTGGAGTTCCTTTGCTACAGAGACTCCCTAGCTCATCTCTTAAGAAAATTTCTCAACTTGTCAAAGTTAAATTCTACGGTAATAATTGTTCTCCAATTCTTGTTTTATTTTGTTTGAATCGATTATTTATTTATAAAAAATTCACTTCAACTACTGATGCAGAAAAAGGAGAGCATGTTGTTCGCGAAGGAGAGATTGCCGAAGGAGTCTATTTCATTTGGGAAGGCGAGGTTAGTTTTGTCCTTTTATTTTATTTTATTTTTTATTTTTGCCTTTTCTCTTGAAATTTAATGTTTGATTTTTATAGGCAGAAGTATCTGGATCAGTCCATGCCGAAGATGATGCTCGTCCTGAGTTTCAATTGAAACGCTATGATTACTTTGGTGATGGTTGGTATCTTGTTGTTTTTTTTTTTAATACGACGTCATTTCTTTTCTGTTGTTTGATGTTTCTAAATATGAAATCAATTGGTCTTGCTTTTGTAGGTGTTATCGCTTCTGTTCAGCAAGCCGATGTCATTGCTTTGACTAAAGTAGCTCAAACTTTTTTTCTTGGTTTGCTTTTCCCTTATGTTGATACCAAAGTGAGACTGATATTGACCATTTTTGTTTGTTTGTTATATGTTATGGTCAGCTGACCTGCTTAGTCCTGCCTCACGAGCATTGTGCTTTACTTGTACCGAAATCAATGTGGAGTGCTGATAAGACTCCAGACTCCTGCACCCTTGTCGAGAGTATATTGCATCTGCATCCAATTGAAGTAATGTTTATTAATTTTTTTCTTTTTAGCCTGTTTGAGTGTCGCAACATTATTGGTCTGATATTCGCTCTTATTGTGTTTGAAGGTGAACATATTCCAGGGGATTACTTTACCAGATGCCCCAAAATTTGGAAAGGTCTTTGGAGGACAGTTTGTTGGGCAGGTCTAAATTAGCTTTTTTTTTCCCCTTTCCCACTTCATAGTTTACTGTTGTTGCATGCTGAACAAGGCCAAGCAATTTTGTAATGTTAAGGCTCCTTCTTGATACAAGCAGAATAGTTTTATCCAGTCTATCTGCATGCATGTAGTTGCATTTTTAAATGTCCTCAAGTCTTTAATACTTCTCTCTCTCTCTCTCCACACACACACACACACACCCACGCCTTGCACTGCCAAGGCCTGCAGGCATGCATCGCACATATTCTTTTAAAAAGCAATATGGTAAATAGTGCTTCCTAGTATCATCATGAGATGGTCATAAACTGAAAAATTTCCTTTTATCTTTATCAATTGTATGTCCAAAAATGCATTTTCGAACTTGAAATATGTATTTTAATAAATTTATCCCTCTTTTGTATTCGATCAGCATCACTATGGTGCAATGATGCTTTCATAGTTGGAGAATCCTTTTGTTCTAATGCTGGCCTTAGTTTTTCATATTTTGCTTTGCTTAGGGGAGAAGCCTTTTCTCTTTATAATTTGATAATCTCTCTTGAAACTTTAAGTAGAAAATGACGTTTATGAGCTGTGCAAGATATTTTGATTCAGTCATATAAACTTTGATTCAGTCATGTAAACTTGGTTCTTTCCTTCTTCCTGGCTAATTACTTAAACACTGTTTTTCCCCATCTTTAAATGACATGCTAACTAGCAACTGAAATAGCTATTTTTTCATTTTTTATTTGTGATATTATATGCAGGCACTGGCTGCAGCATCAAAAACTGTTGATTGCCTTAAAATTGTTCATAGCTTGCATTGTTATTTTCTTCTTGTTGGAGATTTCAACAGTGAGTAAATACCTTTTACACATTGAACAGCTTATGGGTTAAATTCATCAGAAAATGCCTTATATATGAATGACAATAGTTCTCAAACTTGGTGATTCAAATGACAAATTATAATATGCTCACTATTTTAAGTTCTCTGATACCTTTTTGGTGATAGGGAACTCTCTTATCCTTTATGATTTGAGACAAAACAGTCTTCATCGTTTTGTTTGGGTGTATTGCATGTACTCTATACACATCAATTGTGTAAAATATATAAAAAATAATAAAATAATAATATATATAATAAAATAATAAAATAATGGAGTATTTTTGTATTATATATTATTTAATTATTTTTATTATTATTTTTTAAAATTATAAAAAGGAGATCTCCAACTAAAAGAGTGATTAATCCATATCCGAGTAATACAAGAAACCTTTCTTTAACTCTCTCTTATGAAGGATGCACTCATCTTTAGTAATTATGATGAGTTGACATAGTAATATAGGTGGGATAAGGAAAAAGGACCTTATAAGAAAAGATTCTTCGAGAGATGCCTGTATCTAATCCACAATTAATTTCACATCTTGTTCCATCCCTCTGCATACTAGTTACTACCAAAATGCTTTCTGCACCCAGCTTGAAATAAGAGAATCCTTTATAGTAAGTGGTATTTTGCTCTTGTTTTCCTACAGAATTGTTATTGCTTTTTTTTCTTCTTCCTGTTGTTCACCATAGAGCTCAATGCCATGAAAACAAAGATGCACAATGACATGATACAAAGAGTGCACTGTTGAAAATAAATGTGACCACTATTGCAGGCGTAGAAGAAAGCGTGCTGGATTATGTAATTGCTTCATTAGCATCTACCTTTTATTTCGTCTCAGTGTACTGTTCCATGGAGCTTATACTGATGTTATAGCATACGTGTATGCATTATGTATACTCTTGCAGTGCCAATATTATATGAAGTTGAACGTGTGCGTGATGGGAAAAGCTTTGCCACTCGAAGAGTTAACGCAATACAAAAGGGGAATGTTGTATTTATCTTGATCGCTTCATTTCAGGTGATGCAGTTTTCTTTTCTTGCTAGTATCAACATTTCAAGGAAAAATTCCCCAGCACCTTCTTTTATTATATTTTGCAACATTTGACCTGAATTTGCTTTAAAGAAATTTTCCTTAAGCGGGAGAGAATCTTGGTATTAACAAAAAATTATAACTGAATTAGCGCATTAGCACTTCAGCCAAGAAAAATAGCAATTTTATTTTATATCAATTGATGTCAAGTCCATCTAGGTGCACTTCCCGATTATCTATCGGCCATACAATATACATTGTTTACATGCTTCTAGTGTAACCAAAAGGCCAATCCTATCCTGTCAAAATTGTCTGTTTCAATTCTTCGACTTTTTTGAATTATAACAATCCATCTGATAAAACCAAACGTTTTGATTTCTGGGACTTGCTCTATCTTCTGTTTGACCATTAATGTGAGGTCATAGCTGATTAAGTTGCCTTTTTGCTTTCTTGGATAATCAAATATAATTATTGTTTTCTTTAATACGTGCTAATGTGGCAGCTACTTTGGATTGCTTGCAACATCTCTGAAGTACCTCTAATTTTGTGTTAATTTTACAGAAAGAAGAACAAGGGTTTGAACATCAAGAAGTAACAATGCCAAATGTTCCAGAGCCAGAGATGGTAATTGAAATGTCTTACATCTTGTATGTACTCCATGTCCTTCGCTGTAATGGATATTGAACTCTGATCTATTGCAGCTACTGTCAATGGAGGAGCTTCGTGAGAGACGCTTAACTGATCCTCGTCTTCCAAGGTTTTATATCTTAAAATATATGTTATTTTCTTACTGCTCTTGCACTCAACTTCTTACATGTCCATTAGATTGAAAAGTATGTTTTATGTTTCTCTTTGTTGTACCATCATGGTTCTCAAGTTCCTTTTCTAGCATATAAACTGTAGTCTTAAAAAAGGTGTAGCCATATGTCTAAATATTCAAATGTTTCCGCCTAGTCATCCAACAAATGGGAAGCACTGACATTGAACTCATTATTTCCTGTCCATATCTCAAAGAATATTGCTCATAACAGTATCCAAGGGTTAGTATTGCAATAACTGCATTGTAGGTTTTTCCATGTCATGAAGTTTTGATATGGAAGTAAATTATTGGTTGCACATAAAGATCTATATATTTTTCCTTTTAATTTTATTATGTCGTTATGTTTTACCTTTTTATTTCAGTTACATTTGAAGTTGCATTGGCTATTTCAGGACCTACCGAAACAAGGTAGCTGCAAAAGATTTTGTTCCTTGGCCCATAGAGATAAGGTTTTGTGAGCCGAACACTAACACCAATCAGACAAAATCTCCTCCAAGGTAGTACTATTTTATAATGCATGTTTGTATTTTGGGTAACATCCTGCATATATATTTCTATGAGAATGAAAATATGTCCCTTGTGACGTTTTTTCATGTCTATCATTTCAAATTTTATCTCAGCTTGAGGTTCTGGTTTAGAGCAAGAGGAAAACTTTCAGATGACCAGGCTTTGCATAGGTATGTGACTTCTTTAAAACTCAACTCAACGTGTTGAAAGGCTGATTCCAAATTGTTCAATATGACTATATAAATATTTTCTAATCAATTGGCTTCTTTCTCAGAAATTACATATTTTTTGTCTTCTGGTTTCTTATGCTTTCTAAACAAATTAACCTTGTGCTATTTGGCGTCTTCCCTCTACATGTTACTGATGGCTGATAAAATACCTAATGGTGGTTCATGATTGCTAGAGTGTGTATGTGTATGTGTGTTAGTAGGGCACATTTAAGCATGTTTCTGCATCAGTTATAAAAGCTATTGTATGCCAACAGTGATGGCCAAGCAAAGCATAATGATCACTTGCTATGATGTGATAAACAATGCAATTGTTAAATCATTTTTGGATTTTTAACAATTATCAAATGGGCTCTGCAGATGTGTAGCGGCATACAGTTCAGATCTCATATTTCTTCAAGTTAGTATGAATCCCCACCGTACTAAGGATTTGAAAACAGCTAATGTTAGCCTAGACCATTCGTAAGTACCTGCATCTTATTGAAAAATATCATTAATTCTATATGTACCACACTTTGCAACAGATTATTTTTATCAGACTACTTGCAGAGATGCACTTGGAATATTTCTAATCCACTGATTATAAAGACTAAATTTGTTTCTACCTTGTTTGATTTACGATCTTTAAAACTAAAACTTAAGTAACTAGCTTGTTTCAAGATGGATGATCTCCAGTTGGTTTATTGCTGTTTTAGTTTTCATACATATAATCATAGTACTTCAGGGCTGGATAGCTACGACATGCACTACTAACTTTAAAATGGATTTTGTCCAGTTGACATTACTCTTGTGAATGCATTCATCAAAATGCTGTTTATCATTATGACTTTAGGTTGCAGTGTTTATGTTCATGACAAATATGCAACTTCTTTGAACTCACTCCGCTAATGAATGATTCTAAGTTACTTGAGAAGTGCTCATGTTCCCTTGAGGCTATAATTGAACCTTATCTTTTGGAACTTTCCCCCCCAATCTCAGGATGTGGTTCCACCGGCCATTTAGAGCTGATGACTGGATATTGTTTGTGGTAAGTTGCTGATGGTATTTTTTTTTTCGAATTTCTATCAGAAGGTTCACGCTTAGCATGTCTTACAGATTACAAGTCCTGCTGCCTCCCATGCTCGTGGATTTGTATCCGGCCAAATGTTCAGCAGAAAGGGAGAGGTACGTGACTCATAATAATATCTTTTAATTTGTAATTCCAAGCTTTTATGATTCATCATTCCTGCGCTTTCTCGCTGAATACTTCATTTATCAATGGGCAGCATATCGTATCATTGACTCAAGAGGGTCTTCTTAGGAAAAGTTTTAACCCAATCCCAGCCGCTGCCTCCAAGCTGTGAATCTTGGTGCCAGTAAAGCTGGTCATTGCTGTAAAATCTCGGTTACAAAATGAAGGCTACTGAATTTTTTGTTTGCCTTTCATTGCTTATTTTTCATAGTTCTGAAAGAACTCCTTATAGCAACTTTCATTATAATATGTATTAATGATTTATTTTACCGAGAACAAAATTCTACATAGCTTGTAACTTTGAAGGATTGCCTTCAAATCTAATTTAAAAGTTTGGCTACAGAAGGGATGGATACCTTTACTTCAAAGCATAGCACCGTTCTTGTTCTCTATTTGAACCTGACAAAAGCGCGGCTTTATCTTCAAAAATTTCCCAATTGTTTACTTAATGATAATGTGATTGTCTTGTGCACAACATTATTGTCATCTAAATTTAAAGTCGGCCGTTTCTCAAAACTGGGCTGCTTTATATTTGGGAAGGGAAGCGATAATTTTACTTGAATGAGAATGACTCTGGTTATGTTATATATTTCCATGGAACCAAATCCCATCGATTTGAAACTCTTACACGATGGCAAAGCTAATTCGAGTTCAAGATGTTAAATAATTTAACACAATCTAATCAATATTAAAGCATTCGTTAGAAAGATCTTTTTATTAAAAAGGTAATTATATATAATAAGAAAACATTATTCTATCTACCACTACTATTATTATTATTAGGGAAAAAGGATGTCCATTTGTTGGATTTGAAATGTGATTTCCACTGTTAAATAATAATTTTTAAATTTATCCATATGAACTTCATTTTAAAATATTAAACTATGTAAATAGTAACAAATCATAATTCTTAATGTGCCTTCTCAAAAAGAAAAAAAATAAAACTCTTAATATGTCTAACATTGTTTGGTCCCTCTGTGTCTGTGAGCCTTTTTATCGCAATTTGCAATATGATACCCAGGAAAAGAATTAATTAAGAAAAGGCACCTCCTATTACAAACATATATTATTGCGCCCATGGCCATAAACGTTGATTACTTGAGACAACCTTTTCGACAGCAAGCAACCCAGTAGCCTTTTTACAGCTTTCAATCAGTTTCTCACAGGTCAGTTCCTCCAGATCTTTTCTATCTCAATTATATTTCCGTACATTGCTAGATTTCCTTTCATTCTTTTATGCCTTTAAATTTTTCGATTTTCGAATCAAATTCTCGAATATTATTTTTGAATTTTTTGCTTACCTGAAATCTAATTAGGGTTTGGCTCGTTTATATTTGTTTCATTAGTTTCGTCTTATATTTGGTCTCTAACTGGCTTTAGCGAAATTCTTAATCTTTCTCCAGAATAGGATTGGAATCAAATGGGGATATGAGAGCTTAATTCCTTGTAATCTAACTACATTGGTGGTCTGTTTATTGGATCTGTGAATTCATGTGGGTTTTCATTGTTTTAAAGAAATTGTGGAAAAAGAAATGAAATCTTTAAATCGATCAAACCGTCTTTAGAAACTAAAAAAAATCAAATTCTGTGAGTAGACCAGTTTATAGCTTAAAACTAGCTATGCTGAATACAAAGTTTGAGACTTTATCTGAATTGACACTTGTAGCTGAGTTATTTAGAACAATGGATTTTAAGGTGAAAGGTTGAATTTTTATTTTATATTTTTGTTTTGTAATAAGCTATTAGGACTTGATCTGGCTGTGGTGTTCACGTCAATCAGATGGAAGGTGAATCTGATAGAATCACTCAAATAGAAGAGGGTCAAGCTCAATTGATTCGGGGGCTTCCTGATGACATTGTTCTTTTCTGCTTGGCAAGAGTGCCGCGGAAGTACCACACGGTGCTGAAGTGTGTTTGCAGGAGATGGAGAGACTTAGTGTGCAGTGAGGAGTGGCGTGCTTATCGTATGAAGCACAATTTGAGTGAGACTTGGATATATGCTTTGTGTCGTGACAAGTTTGACCAGATATGTTGTTATGTGTTGGACCCCGATTCTTCAAGAAGGTGTTGGAAGCTTATTCAAGGGCTTCCTTCTCACTGTTTGAAGAGAAAAGGTATGGGTTTTGAAGCTCTAGGGAAGAAGCTTTACTTTTTAGGTGGTTGTGGTTGGTTGGAAGATGCTACTGATGAAGCCTATTGCTATGACGTTTCAAGGAACTCTTGGACTGAAGCTACTTCCTTGTCTACAGCAAGGTACTTGTGTTATTAACTTGTGCCCTTATGGGCAATTGTCTGCTTTTGCAGTGTCAATGACATGAATACACTTCATTTGAGTCAATTTTGGGTGCTTCAATGACTTTCCCTTTTGTGCAGTGCAATCTCAACCATTGATTATGTTTCCCATTTAGCGGAAATAATTATTTCTAAGAATAGTTCTACTTTATCAGTTATCATAACTTCTGCAATTTGGTTCTACATTCAACTCAAAAGGAGAAAGAAAAACCATCAAGATTGCCTTTTAGTAATTTAACAAATGAGAAATCTGGGAAGAGGGATAGGCATCAACAAGTTATCCAATTTGATTTTAAGAATTTGGTTGAGGGGACAAATAGAATCTTTTCATCAGCGATTCGATGAAATATCTTGGATCTATGTTGAATTGCTAAATACATGTATCAATCAAGCGATTTTCGGTGGTGAGGTTCGGCCTTGATAAATTCATTACATTGATATTTATATTTATCAAATTCAATATCAATAAACTCTTTTTTTACCTATATTCACTAGTTTAGTCTAAACTCACTAGGTAAATCAAACCTTTCGCTTATAAATGAACTACTATGAATCTACTTCCTATACTTAGTATGTATAATATACTTATTCTAATTTATATTAGTTTCTATTAGAATTTATGAATTTAGAATAGAATTCTAAATTAGAATAATAATATTCCATGTTTAGAATAATCTAATTTTTCTAATATCTAATAATAGTATTAAAAAATAATGTTATTATTTTATATTTTATATTAAAATATTTATTTATTTTATTTATTTAAATAATATAAATAATATTTATTTATTTAAATAAATATTTATTTATTATAATATTTATTATAATTTATTATATATATTATATATTTATTATTCTAATTTGATTTTTATTATTATATATATATTTACCATCCGAAAAGAGGAAAAAGCGGAGTCTTTGTCTAAAGAAATGTGTTGAAAAAGGGCAGATGTATAGAACCTTTCAACGAGATAGTGCTTTTTCGACTCTCTCAAAATGGAATCTATTCCAAACATATATGCCATGGTTCCTTACGTCGACAGGGTACAAATTTCTAAATTTACTATTTTTAGATACCTTTTTAAACCTATTACCGATACTAAGTAGCAGTCAAAAATTTGTATCCATTTTTCATGATATTATGCATGGATCAAATATATCATGGCGAATTCTTTAGAAAAAATTGTGTCTTCTACAATGGAATCTGATAAGTGAGATTTCGAGTAAGTTTTTACATAATCTTCTTCTGTCCGAAGAAATGATTCATCGAAATAATGAGCCACCATTGATATCGACACATCTGAGATCGCCAAATGTTCGGGAGTTCCTCTATTCAATCATTTTCCTTCTTCTTGTTGCTGGATATCTTGTTCGTACACATCTTCTCTTTGTTTCCTGAGCCTATAGTGAGTTACAGACAGAGTTCGAAAAGGTCAAATTTTTGATGATTCCATCATACATGATTGAGTTGCGAAAACTTCTGGATAGGTATCCTCAAATTTCACTTTCCTTTAAGTGGATGCTGTCCAACTTAAAATGCATGTTCATGACGAATGCAGCTGAACCAGCATGTCTTTTATTATTTTATTGGTTCTCTTTGTCTTTTCTCTAAGAAATTTAAGAACAGTTCTTCTGATATGAAATTATCTAAGGTCTCATTCAGGTGCTATTTTGCTTGTGAAGTTATGGATGGGAAAATCTACGCCATTGGTGGGTTAGGTTCAAAGTTGAGCGATCCACATTCTTGGGACACTTTTGATGCTCACAAGAATTGTTGGGAATCACATTCTGATGCTAACATTGTTCCTGATGTTGAGGATTCCATAGTCTTGGATGGGAAGATCTACATCCGTTGCGGTGCCTCATCAGTGAGTTCTCATGTATATGCTGTTCTTTATGAGCCTTTAAATGGCACGTGGCAACATGCAGATGTTGACATGGCATCAGGTTGGAGGGGTCCAGCAGTTGTTGTGGATGGTTGCCTTTATGTGCTGGATCAGAGTTCAGGAACGAGGCTGATGATTTGGCGGAAGGATAAAAGGGAATGGATGGCAGTTGGAAGGCTGTCATCATTGCTTACAAGACCGCCTTGTCGAATTGTAGCAATTGGGAAGAGGATATTCATTATAGGGAAGGGACTTAGCACGGTGGTGTTTGATATTGGCAAAACTGGAAATATGGAAGGGGTGATGGTCAGTTCTTCCATACCCGGATTAAACTATGAGGATGATGTAATCAGTTGTAAATCTTTAGCATTATGAATTACTAACACTCTAGTCACTTGTTTCATTTAGTCAATGACAATGTTCTGCGCACATACTCAGTTATGTACCTGGTCAATACCCTCTGTGAGAAATGAATTTAATGTTGTCTTACAGACAAGAGGAAAGGGAATCAAAGAAGACTATTTATTTTCAATTTTGACCCAGTTCATATTTGTTTTCTTTTCCATAACAAAATTATTTTTGCAATTACGTAAGGCCTATCAATTGACTCATTTTCTGAATGTTCTCACTATAACATTTTACATGTACTCTTTTCCTTGGAATAGAAAATTGCATAATGTTCATCTGGGTTTATGTCCTCAAAAGCTGCAGATGCTGTCAAGAATTATTGGATCTGTAGTTCAGTAAAAGCAGAAAATTATATCAATCTTCTTTGATCTTAATGTTCATGCAGCTAAACATGGAAAATCCATCTTCGACTAGCTTAATACAGCGGACAAAACTGGATAGTAGATGTTACATTCTGCTGTTTATAAATTTCCTAAGATTTAAAATGACAAAAAATAAAAACAAAAAAAAAAAAAAGAGAGAAGAAAGAAAGATGTCATGTTCTGCTCATATAGTATCAACTCCAATCATCCTAATGTGTTACATTGTATTTCACCAGAAGCACAAGACAAGAGAGACAAAATAAATACATCCGGTGCGACAGCATCTTTCTATTAATCATATGAATAAGTGATTGGTGCTGAGGAAATTATCAACACATTATGATACACATCAAACTCGATGCTTTGAATAATTACAGTACAACGGAAAATCCCAATCCGCGAATGGTGAGACATATTCAGCCAATGAAGTCTTTCCTTTCAACAGCTGGCTGTGCGGATCCGTTGTACAAAACATTAGTCAATCATCAGAAGACCCTTGTCGTTTCTTTTCAAACTAATATCAAAACTAAAGTCAAGGGAGTGTGAACCAAACTTGGTCAGCTAGTCTTCTTTTTAAAAGCTGGATGTATGATTCCATGGTTAGAATCTAAGTTGTCGATCTTCAATAAACAGTCTTTCATCCTCTTTAGTACAATAGGCATAGCAGATACATTGCTGGAGATTTTATTTTTCAGTAAATTTACCTTCTCAGCATGCTTTTGGTCGTCTTCCATCAGTAATGCTGATTTACTGGACTTAACCTGCCATCCTACACCTGTATAACAGAAGACAAGGTCAACACTGCAATGGCAATCTAAAACAAACATCTCAACCACTCTATTGCAGGTATAAAATCTAGCAAACAGAAATGACTAGTGGTGCATATCAGCTGTTTTGAGCACTTCATTAGACGAGTGTTCTAGCTTTAAGTTGCCCCGGAAACATTTAAAATCTCCTTCCTTTCAACTATGGAGCAAAAAGCAAGAAACAAAAGAACCATTAGGCAAAGCTTTCAGGAAAGCAATCATATTGTGCCCAAAAGTAAGGTGATTCCCAAGTCACTAAATACAAACAACATAAATACAACAAGACTAAGCTCTTCATCGGCCCACTCCAACTTAAAATCAAAACTTGTATTTAGCCTTAACGAGTGTAACATTTAAAAAATTATTAGATACATCAGTAAAATACATACGCATAGCAAATACCTTGAGTATTCATAATTCTATTGTAAGTTGCAGCATACAATAATTTCATCTTGTAAATGCAAGAAAAGAAAAAGAACTACTTTTGTATCAAATCGATGCACGAATCAGCACAATTGACAAAAAATTCATAATTTTGGAGACCTAAAACACTACAAAACCGTAATTTCATCTTTCATCAGAAAATAGAGTTCAAAACCCTAGAAATGGAAAGAAAAAAAAAAAAAGAAAGGAAAGAACTAACCTAAATTGGAGTCTCCGGCGGGCCCAGGATCCGACCCAGAATGAAAATCAGGTAGAATGGGTCGCTGAGCAGAAAGAATTGAAGCAAATGTAGTTTTGAGCTGATCTGGAAGAGTGGCTCTGTATTCTAGAATCCTCGTAGCCATTTCTTTCGCTTCAGTCTCCAACTTTTCCAATTCTTCCTCTTCCACTTCTTCTTCTTCTTCTTCTTCGGCTACGGACTCGGGTTTTTCTTCGGGGCTCCGCGGAGTAGTAGTAGTATCAACAGCCGTTGTTTCTAGGGTTTTTCTGGTTTGATTGTTCAACGCCATGTTTGGATCTGAAAAGATTTTGTAGACAAGAATCGCACTGGAGACTTGGTGGTTAGTGTTTTGGAGGGTATTTTCGGTTTCAAAATTTGCATTACTTCTTTTTTCTTTTTTTTGGTTCAGCTCCTACGGGTGGGTCCCGTTAAAACTCCTTCGACCATTAGATCATCTGAAGAACCATCCAACGTTCCATGTTTAAAGTAATCTCCGCCCCATTAAAAGATATTATGCAAACGGTGTCGTTTCTTGAACAAAACGAGATCCCGCCAAAATCAAACTCCGATTAAAGCGAAAGTAAAAAAAAAAAAGAATGAAAATGGAGAAAAAAGAATAAGAGGTGTTTGGTTGGCGAGAAAATTTAATAAGTTTTATTATCAGGATTTGAACCACTCCTGGAGACGATGATATCTAAGCGACAGAGGAAATTTCTGGAAGAGACAGGACAAAAATATTGAACATTGGAAAAGCCGAATGGATGAAGACATTTTGGATTTTTGTTTTACTGTCACCGCATCCATTAAAAGCTGCATTATTTACTCTTCACTGTTTCATCAACTGTAACAAAAACTAATACACATTATTTTTTGTGAATCCTCTTTTATTTTGAGATTAATCAATCTGATACCATTTGTTTATTTTTAGTTAATTTCTTCGATCAGACTTCCGATTGTTCTCTCTGTTTAATGGAAGGTTGCAAGACTCCATCCCCTCCTAAGGTACTTAATCTCTCTTTTTTGTGTTTCTGTTTGGATAGCGTGCTGATGCTTGATTTCAGAAATGATGATTCTGGTATCGAATTGGATGAGCTTAGTTACTTTAACATGCGTCAGAAGTATAACAAGCTGATTGACCAATATTTTTTATGCATTAAAAAAATAAAATGACAGAGGACGCATCCACAAATAAATGACACAGAAGGACCATATAGGCTGCTTCATTGTTCAGCAAAGGGAGACAAAACAGGAGTGATGCAGGAATTAGAAAAAGGCGTGGAACCTAACTTTTCTGATTATGATAAGAGAACAGCTCTCCATTTAGCTTCCTGTGAAGGCTGCACTGAAATTGTGGTCCTCCTTCTTGAGAAAGGCGCTGATGTCAACTCTATTGATCGTTGGGGTCGCACTGTAAGTTCATTTACCTCTTCACTTCCATCCATTTATTTGCCATCTGGCCATTGATGGAAGTGCACGAAATTTTGCAGCCACTGTCAGATGCTCGTAGCTTTGGTCATCAGGATATTTGCAAGATACTGGAAAGTCGGGGTGGAACGGATCCGGTACACTTTCTTAACATAGATTCCTGTGTGTTTCGATCTCTGAAATAAAAGATCCGATGGCTCAGTTGGAAATTTCACTAAGTTTACTTCTGTTGTTTTAAATTCCCGAGTGTAAATAAGAATTCTATCTGTTTACTTAGTTCATATCAGAACTTTTTGTCGGTTTGTGAGGTGCGTTGATCCAATGCTATCCATTTCTGTTTACTCCAATTCATTCTTTTCTGGGTTAACGGAGTCATTCTGGTTGGGACAGGTAGGACTGGACTCTCAGACACCATGCTATGAGATTGATTATAATGAAGTGGACATGGATGGTGCAGCACTCATTGGAGAAGTAAATTCCAATTATCTCTATTTCTTTAGGCAAACTTAAGACACCTGAAATATACTCTAATGGTATTTGAGCTGTAGACGCTCCATTCAGATATTTAACCTTCTCTACTAGTGTTGCATTGCATTTACTCAAGTCTGTATGATATTGGTGGATGATTCCGTGGGCTTAGATCTTCAAGTGTTGCAGGGATCATACGGTGAAGTTTATCTAGTGAAATGGCGTGGTACAGAAGTAGCAGCAAAGACCATTCGTTCCTCCATTGCGTCAAGTCAGAAAGTGAAGTGAGTCTCATTTTCTGGGTTGCCTTCCCCTCTCTCTTAGACAAAAATGTACATACAGTAATACAATTCAAAGTTCCATCAATTATATAACTCTTAGAATTAAGGTCTTTTGGAAAATTTAATTGTTTTAGATGGAGATTATGTTCAACCTGTCATCTGACTGCTTGCATTTGTCTTTAAGTGAATGTGTTATAAGACCATCGCATCAAGATGTGAAGAAAAGGAAAAAGAATTGTGAAAAATTAAAGGGCATTGCAAGTCTGATAGAATACTATTGGCTGCTTTATCATGCCGCTTATGCTCTGCTTGCTATGCGTGCTTCTTTTCAGGAATACTTTTTTGAAGGAATTGGGTTTGTGGCAAAAATTGCGCCACCCTAATATAGTACAGTTTCTTGGTGTTCTAAAGCACTCTGATCGCTTAATCTTTCTTACGGAGTATCTTCGCAATGTAAAGTTTTCTCGTATTAAGTCACAACTTACAAGTTAACAATAATTTATTCTCATTGTTCCTCCAAATTTAATTTTTCAGGGAAGTTTGTACGACATACTGAAAAGGAAGGGAAGACTTGATACACAAACAGCAGTTGCCTATTCTTTAGATATTGCAAGGTACTTTATTAATTCATTTGAAGTTTGCATGCAAAATAAGAACTCTGATTTAACATACTTCAGTGTTTTCTGCGAAGGCAGAAACCAAAAGTACGTTAGGGAATTCCTTGTCCTCCTGTATATCATATTAATAATAGCTACAGCTTCGACTCAATCATTATGTAATTTTTTTTCTTACTCGTAAATTACTGATCATGCCACCTTTCAGAGGTATGAATTATCTGCATCAACACAAACCACATGCTATTATTCATCGGGATCTGACGCCAAGGTATTGTTTTCCGAATCATTGTATGTTGCTCTTGTCGATCAAATCATAAATTTTTTTGGCTGATTTACTATAATGTTCTTGCCTCCCTAAGCAAGAAACATCATGTGATAAATGGAATATGAAAAAAATATTTCTTAGCCTTCTTTGTTTATGTTACTGCTTCCAGGAACGTGCTGCAAGATGAATCAGGACACCTTAAGGTTACGGACTTTGGTTTAAGCAAAATTGCACAGGAAAAAGATGCGGGTTACAAGATGACTGGCGGAACGGGTTCATGTAAAGATCTTCTTTCTTATTGAATATAAAATCTCTCATGTAAATGTCGGCTCAGTAAATATAAGACACTTTTATAACATTTTCAGATCGTTACATGGCACCTGAAGTTTATCGTCGAGAATCATATGGAAAGAGTGTTGATGTTTTCTCGTTTGCTCTTATAGTACATGAGGTAATAAGGATAAAAATGCAACGTTAGTTTGAAATGGAGAACTTTGTGGTGTACAGTGCGGCGCTGAATTACTGGACTTATTCATGGACCAATTACAAATCAAATTGTTAAATTACTTAGATTTGTCTTGATAATCTAAATTGGATATCTCTGACAGCTGAAGAAGTCTGATTATATTGCAATCTTGGATGTCATGTGTTTATAGATGTTCCAAGGAGGACCGTCGAATAGGGCAGAACTCCCTGAGCAAGTTGCAGACAAGAGGGCTTATGAAGATTCTCGACCATCCCTATCCTCATTCGTGTACCCTGAACCGATCAAGATGTAAGTTTTTCGTTATGCTTCTTTCCTCCTTTTCCATGGAAGTTCATTAGCAAGAAGAAGACGCTGTATTGCTGATTATAAGCACCCAAAGATCTCTTCGGAAACACATGACACTGGATAAGATTGTATAAATGGTTAGATTGCTCCAATAAAGCATATTGACACAAGTTGAAAGGATGGTTAACAGCACCTTCGAATGCAAGGGAACTTTCCATAAAGTTCTCCTGCAACAAGATACCCTTTAATTGTTAAGCTATATAAACCTTTCTTGACTATGGACTTCAATTGTTAAGCTGTATACTGGTTAATTGTTAAGCTATAGAATGGTGCCACTGTTAGAAGGTTTAGGCGATGGAAATGTCTCCAATAATGTATTGATGTCAGGCTGTTTTATTATTTATGGCTATAGCTGAAATTTGTTATTGGTCACTTATTCACTGCTTTGTATCACTTCATCAAGGCTTCTTCGAGAGTGCTGGCATAAGAATCCAGAATGCCGACCTACATTTGAAGAGATAATTTCACAGCTAGAGACAATTGAAGACAATTTCAGATATCAGAAACCCGTAGGTGGTTGTTGCGGCTGTAGCATCTTATGAATTGATTTATTAGTATAAGCTGTATTTGCTCATCATACAGTAAACACGCCCGCAGGTGCATGTTTTGTACCTTTTTCCTCTTTGTAATTGATGTACTGTCTTCCAATTTTTACCAGTGGAATATCATTCTGTGTTTCGAATCTGTAATGGTGGCGCCACATATCATGGAAAAGGTGTTCATCTCTTAGATAACTTTTTGCAAAAATCCACAGGGAATTACAGTGGGTAACATGCAATTATCGTATAAAAGAAAACTTTTGGCCTTCTCATTTGATGCCAACTGCTTTATTTCTGTGTGACTCAGGATGGGGTGAATTTGTTATTTAATTTATTGCCTCCTCGCTCTTTAGGTTACTGCTCTACAACTCCTTAGATTACTTCCTCTTTTACATTTTGCCCCTTAACTTCATCTCCTGCCACCGGCCACATCCATGGCATCCATCAAACTTTGTTATTGTCTCTGGTTCACCCTATTAAAGTCATGAAATTTTTTTCGACTCAAGAAAACATCAAATTTTAATTGCTTGATGGTTGAAATTAAACGAACTAGGATAATGAATTCCGGAAGCTCATCAAAAGCGTCTGGGTGGTGTAGTCGGTTATCACGCTAGTCTCACACACTAGAGGTCCCCGGTTCGAACCCGGGCTCAGACATTTTGTTTGTTTCTTACTTATTTTTTAATTTTTATTTCATTATTACCAATTCTCTGCTCAAATTCACAGTATCGCTCCAACAAAAACCTGCTTAAATTTCTCAGTTTTACACGCCCTCGTCTTTAGGTCCTCCAATAAAGATGCAAATTCAGAAACTCACTCTCCCAAATAACGCTCTTTCACCACTCAATTTCTCACATTCTCCTCATATACACTCATCCTTTTCACCGTCACGCCGCCACTCCAATTCTCCTTCTAGAGTTATATTTAAGTCTGGATTTTGCAATTCAGCCAAAAGGGTCTCCAGGTCACTAAGTGGTACGAGAAGATATAGTAGTAACTTGGTTAAGGTCAGTTGTGCAATGTTGGAAAATGAAGATAAAGATGATAGCTTTTATATAAGGAGGTGTGTGGAGATTGCAAGAAAGGCAATTGGGTGCACAAGTCCTAATCCTATGGTGGGTTGTGTCATTGTCAAAGATGGCAAGATTGTTGGTGAAGGGTTTCACCCTAAAGCTGGTCAACCTCATGCTGAGGTAATAATCACTTATTTCCTTCTCTTGTTCTGTCCTTCTTGTTGATAACTTTGGTTTCTGCTGTTCAATTCGTCAAGAGGTTGCTCGTTCTTTTATGGTTACGCTAAAAAAAACGAATGATGAGAAAAATGGAGAATTAAGCATGAAGTGGCTTTTTCTACAAAAGTGAATTCTTTTGAAGATTGATCAATTAAAGTTGCTTTGCTACAGAAGGTTGCTTTAAGTTGTTTGATGAATTACTTTGATGCTGGAGGCTGCTAAGCTAGACACTTGCTGCATGCATTTTACTATGTATGCCTATTTAGCTGTTAAAGATTTGTGATTTTTATGTTTATTATCTGAACCAAATAGCTAACTCAGAAACATGATTTTAGTGTAAAGAGAATTACAATATGAGAAACCTAAAGTTTGTTACTTTAGTTTTTTATCTGTTTATGCATACTCTTTAGCAACCCATAGGAGAATTTAAGTTAAATAACTATTCTTATATCAGTTTTCATTCTTGCTTTGTGGTAGAATTAAAAGCTCTCCATTTCAAGCTTGATCTGATTTGAGAAAATTTTCCTGATAATGCTGTTTTCAAAGTGAATTCTTCATGCAATTTGATTGAAATATGTTTAGATTGGATCAGCTTTTTGCTATGCTTGAAAATGAAGTGGAATGACTTCTAGAAGTTTAACAAGACTGTTTTGGGTATATATCAATGGATTTTTAGCTTTAGCATCTAACTACATCTTTCTTTGTATAATTTAATATCCATTTTCCATATCAGCGTCTTTCCTTGACAAACTGTTGTCAGATAATTTGGATTAGGTATTTGCTCTTAGAGATGCTGGAGATTTAGCCGAGAATGCAACAGCTTATGTGAGTCTGGAGCCATGTAATCACTATGGAAGAACTCCACCATGCACTGAAGCTCTCATTAAAGCCAAAGTTAAGAAGGTGGTGGTTGGAATGGTCGATCCAAATCCAATTGTGGCTTCAAGAGGTTTGGATAGATTGAGAGATGCAGGAATTGATGTAACTGCTGGTGTTGAAGAAGAATTGTGCAAGAGGCTTAACGAGGCCTACATCCATCAAATGTTGACTGGGAAGCCCTTTGTTACACTTAGGTAAGATTGCAAGAGTATATTCCTATTATGATATGGCTGCAGTAAAAGATCATTCATCCTTAGTATTCATACTAATGAGATTGTTTCTAGTTGGTATGATAATGCTTGGGTAGGTTCGAGGATCTACATTAACTTGTTCTTAGCTGATACAATTTTAACTTCACTCATCTGCCTAAACTGCAGATACTCCCTCTCAGTCAATGGCCACCTCTTAAACCAACTTGGAGAAGGTGCCACAGAGTGCAGTGGATACTACTCAAGATTGTTACAGGAATATGATGCAGTTATAGTTTCCACCCCGACAGTTGACATGTTCTCAGTTCCTATGTCACAAGAACCTGGTGCCAATCAACCCCTCTGTGTCATAACAACAGCTTCTTTTTCTCCAATCCGAGTTCCTTCCATGGCCAAAGAAGCAGCTGCTAACATAATAATATTTGCTGACAAAGAGACAAATGTCGAACCTGAAACAGCTGAAATAGGAATAGAAACTGTAGTTCTGGATTGGATAAGTTTGAAGGAAATTCTGGAATATTGCAAGCGTCGGGGATTATGCAGTGTTTTGTTGGATCTGAGAGGAAGTTTTGGTGAACTTGAAGGTCTTCTCAATGATGGTATTGAGCAGAATCTCTTGCAAAAAGTTGTGGTGGAAGTATTGCCATGGTGGTATGAAAGTAGCATCGAGAGTTCTTTTGCAGCTCTGAAGAATATTAGGAAAAGACTGAAAGTGAAAAATCTACAACCCAGTATTGCAGGTGAGAGCATTATACTTGAGGGTTATCTTTAGCGCAAGTTGTTGGAACCCAAGCGGACACCAGAATATGAGCTTACCGAATAGTCCATTTCTTATGAGCTTTAGGGACGGAATGGGATATCTTTTCTTTTGAACAAGAATGGGATATCCTTTTATGCATCCCTAATTCCATCACTCACGAAGAGAAATCGATAGCACAATTCCCCGAAGGGGGCTCAAACTGAAATTTGTGTCTCCCCTACATTTGTGGCTTGTACATGCTACTTCTACATTATATCTGTAGAACTTTTTCGGGGGCTTGAAGAAAAATCTTTCAAATCGAGAATCATAAACGTTTATTACTTGCTTTTAATATATAAAGCACTGCACAACCCTGTTGACTTAATTTTTAGTAGCATATATGTTCACTGCAAAATGTACCGGAACGCTCATTATATCATTTCTTGATTGCCTGTATACATAGCTCTAACCATGGAGAAATATCAATTAGCGTAGGAGCACATTTTGCGGCTGTAAAACAAATTTTCATATTATCATTAAGTACGGGCTTAAGGGGTTCAGAGTTTCCGAAGTCTCAATGCCAGCTTTCCCAACTCCAAGAAATAAAATGAAGTTCATTTGTACAGATTATCGTTGATTCGTTCCCGTGTCCCAAACCAATCCGAGCGAATAAACGATCAGCCCACTCCTGAAGTTTTTTCTGTTCGTATTCAGCACCACCCTGATTATTGCCAAATTCTGTTCGGCATTCCTATCAGTCTCTTCTAATAAAAGTAAAATTGTTCAGGAAAGATATCAAGATGAAATAATATATGCAACAATAACATTTACAGTGACATTGCTCTATATACAGAAAATGCATTGGATACCAGACTTCTCAAAGGCAGAATGCTTCCTGTGCGTATATCTGAATGCTCCAGCTGGACTACGATTTGAAGCTTAAATTAGATTGTATATATACATATTTGAATGCTTCAACATGCAATGTGAGGCTTATAGATGAGAGAAGATTGTTCTGTGAGATTAGGTTTTAAGTTTAAGAGTTTAGACTCCTCCCAGCTTATGAGTTAGGCCAACCGTTTGTCGAGTGCTCACAAGCATGTCTCTTTCTCTTTGCAATGAGTTGATTTTGAATGGCTTTCTCAGTTGCAATTGCTTCCTGAATGTTGCTGTTAACTAGATTACAAAGCTCATCAAGTGCTAACATTGGAAATGGTTCCTCGATCAGAACACCAACCTATGGAAATAAATTCAATTGAAAATTTTGAGTTAAATATCGTTATAAAAATGTGTTTCCAGATGCATAAATTAAGACAGAAAGAGGAAGAGAAGCCAGATCTATGCTATCCCTCCTCCTCCACACCCATGCCCCTTATATTTGGAAATTGTGGCTCCATCATTTAATGATGTTTATGGCAAGCTAGGGTCTCGTTTTTGGTATATGCAAGTATGTAAAAACAATTGTATAGACAATTCATAAGAAGAGAGAAACATACTTCTTCTATGCAGAACAAGGAAGCAGCACTGATAAAAGTTGCAGGAACAACAATCCAGTGGCAATCATCCCAAAGTATTATAGGAAGTGTTAGATGCCAAAGGACCAGAAATCTTGATGTCAAGCGCGTATATGAGAGTGGAATGGGAATTCCCATGAGTTGTTCACAAACACCAATTCCTTCATGCAAACATGAAATTTTCGACTCCTGCACCGTGGTGTGATGAAATATTATTTACTGATAAATGTAAAGAAAGATTCAGCATATTTATTGTTATTATCTGAGCCTGCTGAAAACAAAAGTAGCTATGCTAATAAAAGTAGAGAAAACCCACCAGCTAGAATGAAAATCCTTAAACAGTCAAATTAGATAAAGAATATACCAGCAGATGTCTCTTTGATTCCTCTAAGTTGAGCAATTGAAGGCTTTGTGAAATGAACTCAATAATGCAACGAGGCCGATGCCTAGAATTGAGTAACATAGCTAGATCATCTACTTCAAGCAAGTTTCGAAGGTCTCTGTTAATATCTGACCCATAAATCACATGGCACTGCAAATAACAACTTTCCATCATTAATGAATTAAATCACCAACTTCACTAAAACTAAATTCATCAAACATTAAACAATAACTTCAGCAATCTAACTCATTTGAAGCAAAACACATACACACGAAAATCATAAAACAGTAAAATGCGTCTATTTAATAACAGAATCATCATTAAAAGCTTGCATCTTTTTAGGCATATAAAGCAACCCAAAAATTAGCCAAGTAATGTAGCAAAAGGAAACTGACCTTAAGAGCCACTGGAAAGGCTATAACATATTGCAAGAGAGCATTTTTAAGCACAGCATCTTTTGAATTGTCAACAGTAGCAATAACCTGTCTAGCAAAATCATTAACACCCGAAATAACCTTAGTCCAAGCTTTTCTCCCCTCTTCATATCTGGAATAAGAAGCTTCTGTCCTAAAAACAAGCAACAAAGCCAATGCCGGAGCAGTCAACTGATAAGGCAAGGAAGAAGCTCTGAGAACAGGGAAAAACCCAGGGAAGAAATGCATCTCAACAGCTGAATTATAGCTAGCAATGATCACAGCAACCGAAGTAAAGGCAATGACAGGAGGTATTAGTGATAAAATTACACGTGACTGTAGACTTGAGAGTAAGTGGCGTAAATGGCGAAGTGAACTCCTGTGTTCGACCCATTTATTGTGGTTGTATAGAGTGCGTTTTTGTTGCATTCCTCTCTCTTTTATCCGGTCAGACCAGTCTGGGATTGCGCGGAGAAGGGAAATTAGGGTTAGAGTTAAGGTTTTATGGGGATTTGGTGGGGGTTTTGAGCAGAGAGTTTTTAAGGAAAGATTGGATTTTTTTCTGTTAGGTTTGGAGGGAAAGGTAGTTAGGTGTAGCGTGAGGAGAATTTTGGGGGTAAAGTTGGAAGAAAGTGAGGTTTTGGGGAGTGGCGACTTAAAGGGTGTTGTTGTGGGGGGTGACATTGGTGGTTGGTTTTAGGGTTAGGGTTGCAGGTTGGAGAAAGAAAAGATGGGCATGGACATGGTAAGCAAGAGGAGAAGAGTAGAGTGAGAAAATAGCAGTTAAGAAAGAAAGAGGGATTAGAAATTAGAAATGATCGTTTGTGAAGGAGACTTTTACACATGTTCTATTTTTCCTTTTCTTTATGTTGAGTTATTTATTTATCTATTTTCAATTTCATTACGTGCACAAGTATTATTATCAGAACAAGACTCTTATTTAAGAATAATTTCTCTTTTTGCCAGGAGAAAGCTTGGTGTTTTTTTTCTTTTGGGAGAGGGTCAATGGCTTGGTATTTTATCTACCTAAGCTTATGAACTCGATTCAATTAATTCAATCCAATATTATAAAATAGAGGAGAGACTAACATTTTTCTATAAGGTAAAACCTCCAACATATATATATATTTCCCAAAATTTGCAACTTTTCTTGGTGTACCTTCAAAGTAATTGTTCTTTAATTTTAAGAACACAACGTTATTCCAGGAATTCAGCCTTACGAAAAACTTAATATAGTGGGATGGTAATCTTACAGCAAAGGGGAAAAGGAACAGAAAAAAATCATATATATTTGCTGAAATACAAGTTCATAGATTAGCAAAAGAAAAGTTCACGGCCAGCATCACTGGAGCGGCCGAGAAATCCAAACCAATGCTGCTGCCGCTCTTTACTTAAAGTTGCATCCCGCATGTCACATGATCCAAATTTTAATGAACTGTTAGGCGACAGACTCACCATTCTCAGCAAGCTCTAAAGTTTCATGCAAAAGCTTTCACATGCTGAACTATAACGATCATCCATAAACACTAAAATTTTAGAGCAATAAAATAAACTGTAAACAAAATATTAAAAAAAAAAAAAAAAAAAAAAAAAAAAAAAAAAGCCAAGTAGGACCTCGTAGGAGAAGAAAATGATAACTACCCTGTAAAATTATTAAGCAAAACACCAGATGTTCATTGAACAGGTGGAAGTAGGAAATCTGTCCCTAAATTCTATCAGAGTAAAGCAACCAAAAGCATCATATTCATTTCTACTGGATTTGACCAAAAAGTGTACAGATATTATGTTATATCCCCCAAAGATACTCTCTAGTAAAGGCCTTATCATAAGACAGCTATGTGACAATAGCCAGCCTAAATCGCAACGATACTGTGCCCAACTTCCATTTCAGTAAGCTAACTAATGCTCTTTTGCACTGCTGGTGACACTGCCTTAAGGTCCTTTCTTTGATCCAAAGATGAACTCTTTCACAGAGTTCTCTGCTGATAGTATTGCCTTTTTGACCTGCCATTACAAAGAGTACCATTCTTGAGTAGATGGAGAAAACCAAGCCAGGACTCAAAATTAACAAGTAAACAAAGAAAAAACACAAAACCTCCAAAAGAAGTAACAAGTACACAGTCCATGATCAAAAGACAGGAATATAGTAGGGAGATAACCTCAAACAAGAGTTTGCCTCACCACCAGCACAGGTTTAATTTTCATATACTGAAAGCCAGAACAATAAGTTTGGCAATTTTTCCTCCTAATGTTGCACTTAAAAAGAAATCTTGCAGATGGAAAATGTCATGCCTAAGTTATCCAAAATTCAGGGCTGCAGAGAAGAAAAAAGGCAAACCAAAAAGAAATAGCAAAAACTGAAGAAACATGGAAACAATATAGGAGGTTAAAGAAAGCACAAATACCATATCAACATGTTCTAAACCCAGAAGATTAAACAAGAAAAAACCTTTAGAAACCAAGGCAAAAAAGTTTCAACATGCCATAGAATAAGTAAGCTCATTAGAGTACATATGAGATATGATGAACATAATTGTCCTTGAAGTTGCTTACAACAAGTCTCAGTACAAGCACAATACAAAACAAATCTCTAGTCAACACTCTCCAAGATTTGATTCGCACTTCTCAGTATTCTATCTTGATTATGAATTTGTTCAACTGTTAGTCTGGTCAAAATAAGGATTACATTATTTCATGAATGCTTGCTCTATGACTTGACCCATGAAAGAAATGCCTTCTACAAGTTGCCAGTACCCAAGAAAGATCAGAGAACAGAGAATTGCAGAAACTAATAGAAGAAAACTAATATATTACATGCATAGAGCAAGTTTTCCATCAAATGTTACATTTGACTTTATTATATTTATGCCCTTCAAATCCTGGTGTATATTGTTTTCCGATAATTAAAGTATACGGATCTTATTATCCATTAAATAGTCATTGTTAAGATGATCAAATACTCACAAATCACAAAACCAATTCACAAACCAGTAGTAAGAAGTTTTTTTTCAAAAAGAAAGAAAGCCTTATGGCAACAACGATTTGTTAAGCACTAATTTAAGCAAGAAAGTTCCATCCTTCTAAATGAAAAACTGAAAGATCAACAGCCCATGATTCACAGACATCATCGATCCCTACATCAGGCATGAGACAAAAATTGGAAGAATAGCAAGGGCAAAAATTAAGAAGACATCTATGTAAAGAAACATGTAAATGACAATAAAGTAATCTGCAACTAGATTTGAGAGGAATGAGATAATAAGAAAAATACAGGGTCTACAGCGTTGGGTTGGGGGCCATAGTCAGCAGTTAAGAGAAAATAAGAAGCAACTGCAGTCGCCACCATCGTTGTCCTCCTCACTATCTTGTCTGTTTTCGGATTCATCTTCTTTCTACTACCATCTCCTTTCTTCTTCTTCTTCTTTTTTTTTTTTACCTTTTTCTCTTTGATTGCAGTTTTGGGGTTTACACAACGATTTGGAAAAATCTGGAAGTGCTAATCAATTCGCACTGCGGCTAACCGAACAAATTTGTTTATGAAATTTTTGTACTATCCCAGTTTAAGCCAATACCTACAACCAAACAACTTCCTTCTATTCCTCATTAAATTAAATTGGCAAACACTTAAACTTTAATATTTTATTCACTTCAATATTTAAACTTTTAATCCAGTTTTATATACATTTCAACTTAATATATAATTTTTTTAATTCATTTATAATACATATAAATATTTAGATATTTCTAAAAAATAAGATTTAATACTTATCAAATTAGATTAAATAATAAAAATTTTAGTAATTAATTAAATTAAAATTAAAACACTAGACTAATTAAATAATTAAAATTTTTAATGTTTAAATATACAATATGTTTTATTATTGTTCGGAAAGAAATGGTTAGTATTGTTATTATTATTAATAATAACGGATGGTTCTCTAACCTTTCGCCTCAAATTGAATCTTTATTACATTCTTTAATTAATCAAATATAATTCTCGCCAATTCCCGATTTACAGACACACAGCATAATCATGGAACAACCGAGTCCACCTCAGGACCCGAACCCTCCTGACACAGCTCCACCTCCAGCTCCCCCTTCACAACAGCAACAACCACCACCACCAAAACAGCCCGAGTCGGAGGCAGCGGCAGCAGCAGCACCCCCACTACCACCAACTACGCCGACTGCAACAGCGGCCACACCACTACCTGCAACAGCAGCACCAAAACCATCGATACCACCGTCGGCGGCAGCAGCCGCTTATCTCCCTCCTTTCAAAAGCAAGAAAAGACCACTTGACAGTAATGTCCAGCTTCAAGACTGTACCTACTTCAAGATTCGTGCTGTTCTCAAAGATATTCGTCCCCATTTACTCGAGGTAGTAATCTTTACATTCCATTTCCACATTTTCTTACTTTTTAATTGATTGGCAACATTTCTTGATACAGTTCAAAATTATCTTGCTTTTCCTTTTTTTCTTTTCTACATGATTTAATTTCATCAACTATACATTTCAACTATATAGTACATTTGGACTATAATTTGGTTCTGGGACATTCTGATATTGTAAATATATGATGTTTCGTACCCAACAAATAAAAAAACTGCAAGTCCTCAAGCCCCTAAAGAAAAGAAAGAAATAATAAAAAAAAAAATTCCCATCGATAACTTAAAGATTTCTTTAAGATCTCACAAGTACCTAATTATCTATTTTGCATAATCAAATTTGGGACTAATTGCGTACAATTGTCTTAGTTTATATCCCTCTCTTATTTTTTAGTGCACTTTGTATATCATACGTACCCTGTTGTACTTATATTAAGTCTCAAGGGCTTAATTTGTTTGTGTTCCTGAAGGTGCTTCGAACAGTGGACTTCCGCAATTGCAAAGGCGCTGATGAACTTCGACAGAGTAAGTTTATTGATGGGACCTTGTTGAATCCAAATGTTATCTCTGGATTTAAGCACTTACATGAATCTCATGGAAACTTTGACTAATTGCTGACTTCAATTTCTTTCTCCAACTTATCACATTGAATCTCTCTGCTTAGGGATTGTTGAGATTTAACAAAATAGCATTAGCAAAAAGGACAGCCATTTTTAAAACAAGACATAACTCGCTTGATCTTTCTGTTGAATTATTAGAAATTGGGGCCTGAATTAAGGCAACATCTATCTGTGAAAACCTGTGATCAAATCTGACCTGTGCAATTCTATGCCGCTTGTACTGGAATTATGATTTCTTGGCTTCCATAATAAGTCTTTTTTCTCAAGAATATTTAGGTCATAATTAGATCACTCGTCGCCACCTCCAAGATCATTTTTCTTTTGCAAGTCCAAATGGGTAATTGGTACTCGCATATTTTGTCTTTTAGTCTGTAGCCATGCTTTTAACCATATATTATGTGCTTTACAGGGTTGAAGCTTCTGATGGAACTATACAAAGAATTGACTGCTGAAGCATTCATCACAAAGAAGCCTAAGAATGAACCAGGAGGGCAGCATTTGTCAAGTGAAAATGGAGCTGCAGAAAAACCCCAGAAGCAGCTCCAAGATGTTAAGCCGACAGAACAGCTTCAATCTGATCATGTATTTGCAAAACCATCTGAAAAGGAAGCTATACATCTTGAGGAGCAATCATGTTATATTGGAGGATCTGCATTTGGCTGGAACTTTATCACTTTTCCAGGCAGTAAACCTGTTTTCTATGGGAGAACAAAGGAAGCGTTCCGAGCTGCTCAAGATGCTTCATAGGATATCATCAATGGCCTGCCTATCTCTGTGTATCTCTCTCTCTAATGTTGTTACTTGAAGGGACAGAATGCATAGACGGAATGCATAGACAGAATACTCTGGTCCTCACCAATTAATCTGTGCAATGAGATTTTAAATTTAGGAGTTTTAGCTTTGTGATTCTCTGTTGGAATGGTTATGGAATATGCAAGATTCCAAAAGAAATTTGCTGATGAAATCCCCCTTTTGGTGTTGTATATTTCTTTGACCATTTTCCGTTTTAATTGCTCGTCTGGTTAGGCATATGCCCAGCTTCATTCTAAAATTTGATATAGACATTTGAACAGCTATATGCCAAGCAAATGGGAACATAGTAGGAATATTCCCTACCAGTGCCAAATAACATTGCTCAATATCACCAAGAAAATGATAATTAGGGAGACGCTATACACAAAGGACAAGCAAACAAATGTTCTTTGCCTCCCGTCAACTTTCTTTTTCACTCGCCGAAAAGAATAAAAACAACAAATACAAATTTTCTCCTGTTTCTAATGGAGTGACAGGAAATCCTTTTAGAACCTGTAAGTACACAATTGATCAAGCCTCGCAAGAATCAGCAGAGCTTCTATGCTTTATATTGTTTGTTTGGAAAAATTCCAACCCCAAGATACCAATCATCAGTGGAAATAAAATTTGCTCTCTTTGACTAAAATTATGGAAACGATTGAAAGCTATCGTCGCCATCCTTGGAAGTGAAAACTACAATCAGTGCCATGCGTTCGTGCTCATATGGAGCATCACTTGAAGGAATCAAGGAAATTCACAGATCACCGTAAGCGTATTCCACATTTGTCACTTCTGTTCAGAGGTTGCGTTCTTTTGAGCTTCTAAATTTGTACCTTCCTTCAGTGCTACCTGTGCTTCAGTCTCCATTCCTAATACACCAAGGGCGACAGCCTGGAGATAAGATGCAACATGCCATACAGGGGAAATGACTTGCGCTTGCATTGCATCATTTAGAGCTTCTTGAGGCATGTCAGTCATGAGGAAAGACAGGCTGCGTCGTGCAAAAAGGGTTGGGGAAACCATGGTTCCAGCATCAATGAACTGCAAGAAGAAACTGTCAAATTGTGTAAACTGATCCATTTACTTTTAGGGGTCTCGAAGCATCATCTTCTTGCATTGTGAACTCCAGGGAGGGTCAGATATACACAACTTTAACCTCTTATTGCGATGAGCTTGTTTATATCAATGGAGGTTAAGTCTACCTTAAGTTCGTAAATGAGCAAGCATGTCATAACAATGGCCTAACCTGTGTATAACACTCAATTGCATCTCTGAGGTCCTTCTGCTTGAAAGCAGAATCACCCTTCTTCTTGAAAGTTAAAGTTTCTTGCATTTCATCAGTCCACATTTGGAAAGAAAGCTGCAGTGCAACCAAGGAAAATGGAAGATTTCAGCAAATAGAGAAGGCAAAAACATCAACATGAAGAAAAGAATATTAAGGAACTCAATAAAATTGAAGTTAACAGAGAACCTCATTTGTTACTCCTTCATCGTCTTTATAGCCAAGGCCATCCAAGATTTCATGTATGGCTGTCAGGTCCTTTCTCGAGCAAGCCTCACCAATTGGGGATAAAGGAGAGAGCGAAGCACTATGTGGTATACCCATTAAAACATGGGAAGGAACCTGCTTATTGGAGAAAAAGGAAACATAAAAAACTGCTTCCAGCTAAAGACACCACAAACAAGAGGCGGCCCAGAAGTACAGGAGATTTATCTGATGAACTTACTTCAGTTTCCTTCTGAAGAGGAGTCAAAGCAGCCACTAATGATTTTGAACTTGGTCGTTCCCGGAGTTCATACTGTAAACATCGAGAAGCCAAGCGTACTAACTCAGTCCCATCATCATTAGAAAACTGTCCTTCCAAGCAAGAATCTGTCAACATCTGTAGGTTTCTGTCCCGTATCAAGTCAAGGGCCTGGCCATATATATTTGGTCACTAACAGCAGGTTTACACGAAAGCTTACGAACAGATTCATATATAAATTCCATCATTGAATTTATTTCTAAATTATAAGAGCTTACATGGTTGGGAGGGATATGCTTTCCGCTGAGAAGGTCAACCAAAAGAGTGCCAAAACTATATATCACACTTTCTGGTGTTACTCTCCCTACATATCACATAAACACACCCTCAACTTAGCATCCATTAAATCAGAATCCAAAAGAATTCGACATGGAAAATATTCAGTTTTATGGGGCAGCTCATACCAGTTCTCAAATACTCAGGAGGTGTAAATGCTAAATTAGTACTGTAACTTTTTCCATCCCTGCTGTTTTTCATCAGACCAAAGCTCGACAGTCTTGGATTACCATCCTGCAGTTTTCTAATTCATAAAGTAATGCATATAAAATCTAGTCAAATGAATATTTTAAACAAATAGAGCAAGAAAAGCATTTACCTCATCAAATAGAATTCTATAAGCATTAAGGTCGTGATAAAGGGCACGGCCTTTACTTGTACAGTATTCTAGAGCTTCAGCAAGATGTAGAGCAACCCTTAATCTCATTGCCCATTTCATAGGTTGTGTTTCCCCTGATTCAAAACACATTTTTTTGCATAATTAGATGCCAATGCCTCAACTTAAACCATCTTCTAAGTTGGTTAATTTAACCACTTGCCACTAGGAAATGTATAGTATTGACACAAACCAACCACCATTTTGAGAGAATAGAGATAATTCAATCACAGAAGTAACAAGGCATTGTTAAAGTATAAATCTGCGAGAAATCAGATGTAACACTACAATATAGCATATAACATTACAGATAGACAAAATCTATATATGAAATTTTAGACAATGTTCTCTGTGATCATAGAATGCTGATATTTCTGCACAAATCATGCGGAATTATTAGCATTGCATGATCAAAGAGAATGTTCTGCAATGTGAGGTTACAAGGCAGAAAAATCATAAATTCAAACGAGTTAAGAACTTTAGCCAAAATCCTTGAAATGCAAAATACAGAAGTCTTACAATGAAAAAGGTGTTTTGCAAGTGTCTCATTGGGCAAGTATTCTGCCACAAGTAGCCTCTCATCACCTTCACAACAACAACCAAGCAAATTTGCCAATCTATGGTTGCGGAGCTGACCGACAAATCTTGCTTCCTCCTATTATCATACAGGAAATACTTTAATATAGTAAATAGAATAAAGCTAACGTCGGAATATCTCTGAAAAGGAAATTAGCAAAAGAAATGCAAATTCTTATTGATTTATGCGATGGTCTAATTTGAAGTACATAAGCTCACGACAAACAACAAACAACAATTTCATTTCAAGAATCGGATTCCATCCATGATTTGAATCAATAACTTAGGGGGGGAAAAAAACATGTATATAAAAAACCTTTACAAATCCATGAAGCCGAATATTACATAATTAAAAAAGAAAAAAAGAAAAGAAAAGGTTGGTCTAGTGGCAAACAGAAGCATCATCATTTACCGTCAAATTCTGAACTCCCAAGTTTAAAAGAAGGAATTCCAAGAATTTTCATGCGAGAGGAAGATTGGATAACTTAGTGGGAAGGAATTATAATTGGTTTAAGTTAAAGACTTAATAGTGATAAAAGAAGTTGGCTACCAAAAATTGTCTTGCATCAGGCCAAGCCATTCTATTAAAACGTTTAACAACAATTCTCCTTTGGTTTTCCAGCTTCCCTTTATAAACAACATTTGGAGCCTTCTCTCCATGTTCAGACACTATGTTTTCTACTGCAAAACCTGACGTTGCATTCTTTAACTGCTCGAACGTGAACTCACGAAAAGCTGGCAAGTAATCAATCTCACTCTTTCCTTCATTCCCTGCATCCAATCACAAACACATGGAAAAACAATATACAACTCGTTACGAAGTCATGAATCCATTCATTTTTTGTTGAAAATAAGAACCAAAGTCAAACCCACCAACAGTATCAGGAACTTCAACGACTGCAGCTGCTTTGAACTGTGAATCCAAGCAGCATGGAATGAACTTGGAGCAGAGACTCCCCATCTCAAAATCAAAATATTTTAAAATTAAAAACAAATTTAATCCTTTTTAAACAAACGCAGTATGAGAATTGAACAATCTTGAACTGGGCTGTTGTTGTTGATACAATGAGAGATCTGGTCAAGTAAAGAAATATGATTCTCTTGAAACAGAGATCAGATCAGAAACAGAACAGAACAGAAGAGATCACATCACATGTGTGTTAGTACAAATTAGCATGGAATACTTATAAACAGTACCAGACACACAGAAATGCATCTACTGGCTGTAAGTAACTGAACATCGTATTAGTTAACGAAAAGGAACTCAAAAAGGAAAAAGAAAAACAACAATTATTAATACCGACAGGGACATGCCGTGAAAAAACTTTTTATATAAAAGCTGTAGAATCTCTGAATTATTTAAAACGATCTTGTTTGTTTTCTTTGTTTCTTTTTTTTTTTTTTTTTGGTTCTGCTCACATACATATGCTTAATTTTTTTCTTTTTCATGTAATGTGGACTAGTGACAGACATGATTATTTAAGAAAAAAGAAAAAGAAAGAGCAAGGTAATAATTAATATAACTTGTGTTATTTGCACCGCTGGGTGGGTTTTGGATTGACATGAAGTGGATGATTGGATTGGACATGAAGTGGTGTTTGTTCAGAGAACAGGAGAAGAGGGTCCAAAACTGCCTCAAAAAGCTGGCTGAAAGTGAGACACAAATTAGTGATTAGAGAAAATTAAATATATAAATAAACTTTTCATTTTCATGCTCCCGCCGGTAATCATTTCTATTAGCTTGCCTTTAATCATAATTAACTTTCTTTAAGCTTTTTCCACAGCTGTAATTTTACGCGGCGCCGTTTTGGTCTTTCGCTCCAATTTTCAACTGTTATTCACGGGTCGGGTTGCAAAACCAAAGCATCCATATTATTGACGAGCTTGAGACGAAAATAGAAAAACTTTTGGGGGTAGGTTTTGTATAAGTGAAGATATATAGGGGTGAACTGTAAAAACGAGAACTTGCTAGTTAGGGGATCAAATAAAATTCTCTAGGGTTAGGGTTTAGCAAAACAGAGACAATTCTTGAGATTGAATCATCAAAAAAAAAAATGTCTAAGAAGAACAATTTAGCTCGTAGAAAGAGACAACACGAATTCGAGCTTCAAAGTAATTGAATCTTATTTAATTCACTTTCTTTATAAGCTTCGGCATATGATTTTTGTGTACTGGAGCTATTAATTTATGGTTAAAGTTTGCTGTTTTATTTTTGGTTGATTATAGAGGAGAAGGAACAGAAAGAAAAGAACGAGAAGAAACTCCAAGCAAAGAAGAACAAGATGAAAGTTAGTTTCTTTAAATTTTCAAATTGCTTCTCTTTGTTGCAATTTTTGAATTCTATGTCTTAATCTTTTTAGGGTTTATGTACTTATATTTTGTTTTGAATAGGGTAATTAGTTGATTAATCACGCATTTGATTCATATGGAATTTGATTTTGTATTAAGTTGAAGCTTTTTTCTTTTTTTATTTTAAATGTGGATGTTTGTGTACAGGTTGACAATACTAACAAGATGAAGAAGAAAGGTGCAAGTGGGTTTTCAGTAAAGAAGAAAAAGGTGAAGACCAAATTGACTGCATTGACAAAAGCTAAAGCTGCTCAGGCAATGGAGGTTGACAAATGATGAATGAGTTCCAAATTTTGAAATCTTGTTTATTTTTATGTTTATGTTGACATGCCAGTGGGTTATAGAACTTGACTGCTGCTGAATTAGCAGCAATTTTATGTAAGTTGTAACTTAAACTTGGAAGTTCAAATCTAGCTATCTTTCAGTTTCACATGATCATTCTTGTGGGTTTAAGGAGCAAATATACTGAGTTCGCGATGTGTGCATGTGTATTTGTGAGTGTGTATCGCATCAGTAGGACATGGAGTGAAAAATGACCTTGATTTACTTCATTGCAGGGAGGGAATGTGTGCTTTAGGCAAACTGATTCAAGAGGCAATGTAAAAGTAGGAAAGAAAACGCACTTAGTTAAACATGATATGGCCAATTTTGATTCTTTTGTAAGCATGTAAGGTATGATAAAAAGTTGTTGAAGATGGTTCTCATGGTTATTGATGTGGAGAAACTGCATTTCTCATATACCATATCTTAAACATCAATTTCTCAAAGAAGTATGTTTTGATAGGTGTAGAGATTATGCAGGGATGATATTTGGTTGATTTAGTGCTTTGCTGGCCATACTCTTACACCGACTTATAGCGGGTGGTACCTTTGAATTTGGAGAGGCTTTGGCAGAAGAACATCGTTATTGCTAGAACTTTATGGTAGGGATAGTGACCTGTTCGGATGGCCAACGTTGCATATACGTCATTTGATTTTAGAAGGGTATCCTTTCGTCATTCTTTTTCAGGAGTCAATTTCAAGATCGTGTAGGTGCTTTAAGAACTTTCAGAGATGGATTATGAAATCCAACAGTAACTCATGCTGATAATGCACGGTGCAGCTGCCAAGAAATTAGTACGATTTAGGTGAGATTGTTATTGCTTGATTCAAGAGATATGATCGATTGTGAATTTATTATAACTGAAAGCTCTTTGGAAAACAAAACCCTAAATAAAAAGAAGTTTTAATAAATAAAGGGAGTGGCATCTGTTCTGTGGTTGAAGCAATCATAGTTTATATATAAAAGAAATTGGAAGTCTTTTTGAGGAAGTAGTTCAAATATGCTTTGTTGTACTTATCACCCACGTGCGCGTTTTCCTTTATCTGTATGTTATCTCTGTGTATTTTGATTTACACGGGAAGGGAACTCATCAATAAGAAAGGTGGGTAGAGATGAGTTGTTCGTAGAGGTAATACCATCATATTGTTCTGGGAGATCACCTTTATGTGTTTTCAAATTCTGAGCTAACAGAAGAGGTTGAGAAAATACTGGTAGGGTTATTTATGGAAGTATTCAGTGAAGAACCAAGCATGATTCAATTGTGCTGATGTTAGATTCAAAAACACCTGGATAATGGCAGATGGAACTGGAAAGTGCTTCAGAACAGATGGAAAGTTGAACAGTAGACTTCTTAGTTAATGGTTCAATTCTGTATGGTGACAGCTTGTGTGATTCAGTTAACCTATCCAAATCTGTTCCTTGCATAGGATCTGTTAAAAACTGAGATACACAAGCATCATGGGATGTTCTCCACACAAACCCCAGCAAGAAGGATATTGTCGTCTTCCGATGATTGAGCATGTTGAGTGTCGCAAGTACAATTGCTATTAAGTTTTGACAAACTTGGCAGCAAAATGAATGAATGCACTGTGGCAGCAGCCATATTCTGTCGATCTCGACAGGTAATATGGAGTTTCTGCTACACAAGACAAAGCAAGAATTGGAGCCCCCAAGTTTACCTCAAAAGACAGGTGGGCTGTGCTAGACCCAGTCGATTCCAGATACTGAGGCCCAAGAACAAAAAATTGAAAGTTGGAAGGTGTTAGTTATAATACATTTATGATCTTTGCAATTGGCAGATTTTAATACCATCAATAGACCGTCCCATATAGTAGTCGTATCACATTTATTAACCAAAAAATTATTTTCCATATTTCAGAAAAAGAAAAGAAAAGAAATTTAATATTGTGATTCACCAACCACAAAAATTGTAGCAAAAAAGACATAAATTGTCTATAAAAAAAAAAGGGGTATTTTGAAAATCTTGCTAATAATGTTTGCTAATTGTCATAATGAGTCATTTATTGAATTAGAATAACTTTCCTAATCATTAAAAAAGACTTAATGGTTGATGATAGACTAAAACGGTGACTTCACAGCTTAATTAAGGGAAAGAAGAAAGGCACAAATAGATTTCCAAACAAAGAAACAAGTAGAGTTTCCTAGTCAAAGCAGCACTTGTTTTATTCTTAGAAACACAGTTACTCCTCAACAAATATAGGTTGAGGGTTGTTCCACCAACCAACATCATCTCTATTTTTATCTTTGCTTTTTCAATTCTTAAACTCTCTCTCTCTCTCTTTTCTTTTATTCCTTTCCCATGTTTCTGAGGACGGAGGTGAAACAATTAATAATAACAATAATAGGACTTTTTCTTACCCTATTCACAGTAATGAACCTCAACTTAGTCTAGATTGAAATCTGGTACATTTTGTCAATGGATCTCGTGCTCATTCATGTGCATTTAGCTTGCTTCTTCAACAAAATCTAGTATTCAAAATTCTTGTTCATGTGCTGGAATTACACTGCGGGTTGCAGAGTGGGTTCCATCTGTCGCAATTATTTTGCAGTGCTAGTCAAATTTTTGACACTGTTTAATTATTGGGTACCTTAGCATTCCCATCTAAACGGCACTATTTATCATCACAGTAACTAGTTTAAAATAGGGTATATGCACAATTGTATGTCTTGTCAATGTAAAATTTGCAGTGCCCATTTGTAAAGATATAGTAATTAATTAGTGAAGAATTAATGGTATTGGTATCCTATCAGTTTTCAGTAATTATAATACATCAAGGTTCAGCTTGAGTTTTCATTAATCCCATCAGATGGGAACTTGTGTTTATGGGCTGATTGATCTGTATAATTTGGTAGCTTAGAGATAAATTAGCCCAACATGATTTTGCTTTACTCGTAAAACAAAGTGGTCATAACTTAATAAGTCTTTCAACACAAGTTGTGTTGTGTCCCTAATTTTGTTCACTTGCTGCTACCGATGTTTCTGTCATAATGAATTATTAATCATAAAATGGATAGCCAGCCAGAGGCAGCCTTTTTTTAGCACACTTTTTAAATAGTCTTTCTTTTATTATCTGGATCTGATTTTTTTTTTTTAATTTTTTTTGGCTTTTTAAGAGAAGAAAAAGAAAAGAAGGGTCTGATCCAATTTAATATCACATGCGTTGAATATGAAGAGGTGAAGTGAGCATCAGAAGCTCACTTGTCGTGACAGTTTTTTTGCAGTGTAATTTGGTTCAAAGTTAGAAGCAACGCCAGGCTTCCGTTTTATGTAAAGTCAACATCAAAGCAAAGCATGTGCTTCCTCAGTTCTTTTTCTACTTCTTTTCCTTCTAAAACAAAACTGTGGATCACGAATTCAAATTTTATTATATATTTATATTCGGTTATTTTATCTCTTTTAGTTGAAATCCTTTTGTGCTTAAGAATTCCTCTTTCATTAAATAACTGAAAATACTGTACAAATATATATTCTTTTTAATTCATAGGAATATAGTAAACTAAATTATTAATTAGTGACAAAAATACCTTATTATAATTCTCTTTATATCTAATAATAATAATATAAAAGGCAGACCAAGATTTTGCATTGGATTTGTTGTCAAATGTCGCAAGAAAGATAGACAATGGACAACAATCGTATTAATAAGAGAGTTCGTGATCCAATGCTGGGTCATGCCAATAATATATTCATTTTAATATTATATATATATATATATATATACACTTCTTTTTAGATATTTTTCCCATTATTTTAATAATTTATTATTGGATGTTCTTGTCTTTCCAAAACCAAAGTCAACCTCGACCAATTGACATTAATGAACATTGAGATTATACAAAGTAAATTTATTGAAGATTTTAGAGTTACGGGTCATCTCTGGAGGAAGCTTCTTTTTCTTCTAAAAATAAATAATAAATATGGAGGGTTGACTGTCTAGAGTGAGAATCTAAAAAATGAGGAAATTCACATAATTTTTTAAACTATATAACAATTATTTCACACTACTTTTCTATCCCCAGCATCTAATCTTATTGAATTTATAAAAGAAGACAATAAGAATATGTTACTTTCAGATACATATAGCTATATGCAGAGTTCCATTTTTATAATAAGTGAAAGAATTTATTAAATATCTTTAATACTATTTATGTTAATATAAATTAATAAATATTTTTATTATTTATTGTTATCATTATTTTTAAATGGGTGGTTTGAGATTGAAACCGCCGGTTCTGGTTTCAATAAATATTGAACTATTTTTAAACCAGCTCTTTCCAATTTTGATTTCGATTTGAGCCGGTTTTAGTTTTGAATTTTAACCGGTTTCGATTTCATACTTGACCAGTCGGATTCTAATTTTAGTTTGATTTCAATTTCAAACCCGCCAATGGCCATTGTGACTGAGCTTTGAGCTCTTGTGCAACTGCAAAGGAGTTTGTTGTGCCTGGATTGGATTGGAGGAAGGGTATCCGTAAATTGATTGTGCAAGCCGAGCTTCTTTGGTTGCTTTCCAATGGCTCAATGAATATGAAAATGGGCGGTGCTTGTATTGATTTTGCTCTGTTTCGACAGGGATGTTACTCTGTGTTTCGCAAACCTAAACCCAACCCATGTGGCTGATGATTGGTTAGCCCTTTGGGTGCAAAATGGTATTTTCGGCCTTTCTGATCCTCCTCCGTATGAAAAATTAAAGGCTACATAAATACTTCCTCAATTATAAAAACACCATCTACAAATCTATTTATATTTATAATTTTTTTTCCAATATATTTCAAACCGAAAATTGGTACGGTGAAAAGAATAATTAGATAATGAATAATGTATTTTATTCAATCATCCTTATTAAAGATGAATTAAAAGTAAACTAATTCTGATAGAAAATATAACGATGAGTTAACATAATTGTTACAAATTCCTTCAACAGTGATTGAAATAATGTATAGTTTAAACCTTATCAAACTAAAGAAAAAGAATATTGAGAAAAAAGAGGAAATTAAGTGGTGGTGGTGGCCGGTGACAGAAGAAGGTGCAAGGACGGGTGAGAGTAACAGGAGAGGGTTAGAGATATTTTGGGATTGGGGGAGGGGTACCCCACCCACACACACCCCCAAGGCAGAGTTTAGTGGTAACAGAGAAAAGTCACATGCAAACAAAGTTTACCCTCTTGCAACCTGGGCCCCCCCCCCCTTACTCGTTTATGTGACCTCATCTTTTCTACCTTCTTAACTGGCGCGTCCACTCAACTCTCTCTTTATAAATAGTTTTTCTTCTAAAATAAAACATTGGAAATCTGAGAGCCAATGTCCTTTCTTAATCAAAATAAATAATAATAATAAACCTGGAGCAAGGGCAATGCCTATGAACCCCACCCTACTTTCTTTTTCTTTTCTTCTTTTTAACTTCCACCCTTACTTTTTGAAATTTTTATTTTTTTTTTCTTTTTTATGATTATGATTCTTATAAAATCCATAATTCTTTTAAGAAAAACTTATCACTAAATATAAAAAAAATACACACAAAAATATTATTTCTTAAGTGGTCATAAATTATGCCATATAAACTCATCTCACTCTGCAAAATAATGTAATTAGAATTTAAAATTTAAAAATTATATTATATTATATTTGCTTAAATTTATACAAGAATTTATTTACAAAATTAAAATTTTTATACTTTAAATAAAATTGAAATTAATTTATATTTTATAATTATTAATTAAATTAAACTTTAATAAAATAAATAAATTTTATATTAATAAATCAATATATTCTATAATAAAATATTTAATTTAATTTTATTATTTTATATATTTTTTAATTTAAATTTTTCTTAGACTCTTAATTAAATATATAGTATTAGTAAATTATTATTTTTATAAAAAAGATAAATGAATGGCTAAATTCTATTATACACCCTCATTAAAAAAAAAAAAAAGCGAGACCAAGATACACGCGCGGTAGGTGGTGTGTTGGAAAGGAAATACACACTGGCAGGAGCCGTATTCCATTAATAATGAAAAAGAAGAGAAAGATTTCAGTATTATCCAAAGAAGAAGAAGCGGTTTTATTTTTTTTCCTGTTCAAAGTTTTTGTTTGTTTCTCTAATCACTGAACTCAGTAAAAAAAGCAAATCACCATCACCACTCAATTGAGAGCCACTGAAACTAAGCTTAGAATTCTCCTTTTTTCTTTTTCTAAAAGAAAAATCAAATTAAACAAAACGGTAAAAAAAGAGACTTGCATTGCTTTCCTGACTTCAGAAGAGATTAAAAAAAAAAAAAAAAATCAAAGAAAAAGGTCTACCCTTAGATATCATACAAGCATTCCGATAAGGACCTGTGACAATGTCCTTTCTTATTTTTATTTTTTTAATATTCTTTTTCGGGTAGTAAGTAATTGCTACATCAGTACTTCACCATTATATCTGTATCTTTTTCAGTTTCTGCTTTAATTCTAAACATAAACTGTTCGAACTTTATTTCTCTCTTCACTTCGCATTTCCATGTTTTTAAATTTGCCCATTTCTTCTCTCTACTAAAACAAGAGGAGAGTGTGTCTTCCTGTTGAAAAGTGTTCGACTTTTAGCAACTTTCATTACCGTGAGTTGTTATCTTTTACCTTTCTTGCTTTCAAACTACTTTCTTTGAAAGAGAGATAGAAAGTGAGTTGAAATTTTGGACTTCTTGCTGTGTTTTAAGAACTGGGCCTTTTTTTTTTTTTTTTGTTCAGTGGCATTGACTTGAAACTTTTTGTTTTGAGTTTGTGTTAGGAGGGTTGGCTGTTTGGCTTTAGAAGAAGATGCTTGGTGTTTAAGGTTTATGAGTAATGGGTTGGCGAATTGTGGACCTGTTTCAGTTTTTCTTTTTTCTTTTTTTTAATCTTCAATATGAAGCCTTTCTTCTTGTTTCTTGTGAATTATAGTTTGGTAAGCTGTAAAAACAGCTTGCATTTTTGTCTTTTCTTTTAAGTTCCTAGATTTTTTTTTAGATTTCAACTCTTAAAATCTCTTGTTCTCTTACTTCCTTAGTACTTGGTTTGTTCTGTTGCATCTTTTTTTTTTTCTAAAATAATTTTTACTTAGTAATTTTTTTAGTAGCTTTTTAAAGTTTCTCTGAATCTAGTTGTTGCTTCATTGGCTCTCTTCTTTCTTTACCTTTTTTTCTTTTGCATATCTAGATTTCGAGATCCTCCTATCATATGTCACTTTGCATGTGGTACTAAGGGACTTGTTGTGCTCCATTTTTGAAAAGAGAATGTGTCTTTTGGAGCTCTGTTTAGCTTAACACATTTTTCATTTTCAGAATGTGAATAATTTTTAAGTGCCCAAAAGTGGTTTACTTATTCCTTCTCATGTATTGTTGGAGATTTTAAGACATTTATCCTGTAGAAAAAGGATCATTCTTTACTGTCAAAGACTGGTTACAGAGTTGCATTGTCTTAAATTCGTGCATTTTTTGGTGGAGTTTGTCCTTGGATTAAACTGTAGAGAAGATAAAAAGAAGTCTAAATATTTCGGTTAATTGAAAATTGGGTTCAAATTAGCTTAAGGTAGCCTCTTGAGTATTGTAAATGCATGGATCGAAGGGATGCTATGGCGATGTCTGGCTCTGCTTCATTCTACATGCAAAGAGGGATGACTGGGTCCGGCTCTGGAACACAGTCTGGTTTAAATGTGTCATCAGGAATAAATCCTTTAACTAGTACAAATGTATCATTTCAATCTAATGTTGGGGCAAATACCATTGGATCTACATTACCATTAGAAACTTCAACAGCAATTCCACCTCATGGTGTCAATGTGGGTGCATCATCTTTGATGCCACCACCTGGTGAGCCTGTGAAAAGGAAAAGAGGAAGGCCCCGGAAATATGGACCAGATGGGACTGTATCATTGGCATTATCTCCCTCGTTGTCTACTCATCCCGGTACAATAACCCCAACACAGAAGAGGGGTAGAGGACGGCCACCTGGGACTGGGAGGAAGCAACAATTAGCTTCCCTTGGTAAGATTTTTTTTTGGGCAACTGTTTTTTGATGCTGTATTTCGACACAACATGATGAATTGGTGATTTTTTTTTTTTTTTCTGATTCTAATTGAGTTAGTTATAACTTGGTGGAAATGCTATGGCTGCCATTCTCTAAAAGATTTTCTAAACAAAATTTTAAATAGAGTTTTCAAAGCATCTGACTGCATCTTCTCTATTGTGTAGTGATCTGCTTAGAATCTTAACCACATGTTTTGATAATTGTTAATCCTTTCAATACCTGTCATATGAATCTATCGAGGTGAAAAGTGTCATTGCATTGCAATTAGAACATGCCAGGATATTAAAAAAAAAAAAAAAATTCGCTACTTTTGAGAACTCAGAAGCGAAGGTCCTCAAAATAGATTCTAGAATCTGCTACATAGATTGAAGGGATATTTCAAAATAGAATAAACTAGTTTTATTGTAACTGCGAAATGGATATTTAGGAATGAAACCTTCTGCCTATTGCAAAGAATATTTAGTTATAAACTGATATGTTCAAGTCCGTTGAACTATGGATTGGTGAGACCGTGATGAGAAGCCATGCTAACAGGCATTTATGTTTATACATACATACCTTGTATATATTATCATAAGTGAACTTTTATCTGTGCTATGCTTAATTGTTAAATTCTTCAGGTTAGTGAAAGTATTACCATTACATACATCTATTTCATAGGATATCTACTGAAGGTGTTTACTTCTTGATAATTTTCAACTCATTGCTTAAGAGCAGAACAATGCCTTGTGAAATGAGCATGTACTGATAGATTCTTGGACATGTGCTTGTGCTTGGTTGTTGATTGATGCAAACTGTAAATGTTTTGCTAGGTGAATGGCTGTCTGGTTCGGCTGGGATGGGTTTTACTCCGCATATCATTACCATTGCAGTAGGAGAAGTATGCTGTGTTCTCTCAATTACTTGCTGTATTTTCTTTGGAGTATACTGTATGTCATATAAACAAATGCAAGTTAAAAAAAGAAAACATGTAGGTAAAAAAGCTGTTCCTTCTACCAATTTATTTAAGTATTTAAAACTTGAACTTTAGGACCACTTATTTATAGAGGTTTAAGTTAAAGAATTATTAAATCTAAAAGTTTGGGCTTGTAGGCGAGGGCCCAATTATGTATTATATCCTCTGATATCCGTATATAGTTTTTTAGAAGAGAAGATTTTAGAAGAGTGTGTGAAGGGAAGAATGATTGTATCTTCACTTGGTTGGTGTTGTTATGAGATCATGTTCCTTCCAATGCTATATATCAGATTATCTCAAGTGTAATCTCCAAGAGAGTGTGTCAACTTTCATGAAAAAGAGATGAAAGAACAGTTCAAAAAAGAGAAGGAAAGAAAAGAAACCAGTAAAAAGAAATCAGTGCTTAGTTTGCCCCTGATAACAATAGCCTTGCTATGCTTCTTAGAGCATTCAGATCTGAATTGCCAACAAGTTTATATTTCCTTTTGGTTTTGCTGGTAATTTTTCCTTTTGTGCTGAAAATGCTTAATTTCTGCTGTAGGACATTGCAACAAAAATAATGTCCTTCTCACAGCAAGGACCAAGAGCTATATGCATCTTGTCGGCAAATGGTGCTGTCTCTACTGTGACTCTTCGTCAGCCATCAACTTCTGGAGGCAGCGTCACATATGAGGTGTTTGATTTTTTTTTTTTTTCATTTATCTCTGGGATATGATGTTTTTAATATTTTGCCATTTGTCATTTGAACATCAAAGCACCCTTTGATATTCTGAAATTTTATATGATTAGTCTATAGACTAAGAAAAACAAAGATATGTTCATAAACTCAGAAGTTTGTCACTGAAAATGTAATTAACTTTAATCTCTTGCGCAATTCACATGCTATGCAGTGAAGTAGTATCCTTTTTCTTCGTTATATCTACTGGGTATTGGTCTCTCTCCACCCGTAACACGCAAGCATGAAGACTCGTGAAATGCTTTACCCATTTATACTCTTTTGATAAACCTATCCTCTTTATCTATTTATTCATATGAGCGAAATTAGCTCCCTCGTTTTAAGCCTGCATTGGTTTTTACTAATAAACTCTTCTGTCCTGTCTTTTGTGCATGTCTTATCTGCTGAAATCAAAAGTATGTTTGTTTGTTCTATAGGGGCGCTTTGAGATTTTATGTTTATCAGGCTCTTACTTGGTTACTAGTAATGGTGGCTCCCGTAATCGAACTGGTGGTTTAAGTGTCTCTCTTGCTAGTCCTGATGGTCGTGTTATTGGTGGGGGAGTAGGGGGTATGCTTATTGCTGCGAGCCCTGTTCAGGTAAATCCTCGCATTTCCCATCCTTTAGTATTCATGATCATCTTTTCCAATTTATCAAAAAAAAAAAAAAAAAAATGACAAGATCAATAGTTCTAAATTTTCTCAGTGATTCAGTTGTCTTTTATGATAATTTACTTATTGATTGGGCTCTTTCAGGTGATAGTAGGAAGTTTCTTATGGGGTGGTTCAAAGGCAAAGAACAAGAAAGGGGAAGGTCCAGAAGGTGCCAGAGACTCGGACCATCAGACAGTTGAAAATCCAGTAACTCCGTCTAGTGTTCCACCAAGTCAGAATCTTACTCCGACCTCTTCAATTGGTCTATGGCCTGGTTCGCAGTCCCTGGATATGCGCAACACGCATGTTGACATTGATTTGATGCGCGGGTGATAATTTCTATTGATTGTTTCATGGACCATGTAAATATTCAGCTGTTTCAGCACCCACTTGAATCTCATCTTCTGAAGTCCAGTGATGAGGATTGAAGTCAGCTGATTCTGGGGGAAGACATTTCTCACTTCATTTAACCTTGACAGACAATGGATTGTACTCATTTTGCAGCTTAATGACAATTAGTTCGAAATTTTAGTGATTGTGAATTTAACTCAGTTTCTCGGAGGAAGAAGTTCAATGTAGTTGCCCCTGTCTAGTGGTAATTCATTGGTAGACTGAGAACTCGAACCTTAGTCCAAGATTCAACTTTAGCAATGAAAGAAAGATTTTATTACCATGGCAGAGCTATTGTTTGCCGGTTGAAATCCCAGTAATGGCCAATTAGACGAAAATGAATCTTTCAATTTTCACTATCATGGTCAACGATATTACAGAATAAAATCTTATCGCTGGTACATTCTGCATATGTATTTCCATCTGTTGCCACATGATTCATCGCACACTGTAAATTGAATAACTACATTATACGTACAAGAGCAACAGAAGCTGGAAAAAAAAAAATGTATATTAAGCGTCAGACCATGTAATATCTAGGCCACCCTGATCGTGTTCAGGCACACCCAACGCTTTCCAGACAGCCTTTGAGGCATCAACAATGTTATTATCACATGGAGGTTGATAATCATGGGGTTCATCACAACCTTTTGTGGAGTCACACTCATCCACCACCATCGCCAAAGCGCTCCTACCATTACCTCTAATGGTGATATTGTGGAAGCATCTACTCATTTTGTTGAACCAACCGGTAGATAGTGCTACAGTTGGAATGTCATCAGAATGAAATTTTTTGTCACATTCCGATGGACCGCCACCATCTTGTCCCTTCTCAAAGCTATTGAGTGTGAGGAATCCCTTCGTACGGCTAGTGACTGGCGGTGAACAATTGTAGGTCGTGTAAAGCTTGCCTTCAATGCAGCATTCAGAGTCATTATTTCTGTTGCATTTGTGTGGAGGTGGTTTTTTACCTCTAATTTTTCCACTAGGCCTGCAAGGTTTAGCTTCAACCTCGAAAGAATTTGCAATAAGGAGAACAAGTAACATGAAAATAGACAATGACAAGATAATATTTCTCATTCTTATTCTCTCTCTCTTCCTTGAATCTTCTTCCTTGTGCTTGATGCTGAAAAGGGTCTTCTCCTGGGGGTATTTAAAGCAGTTTGGCTGAAGTAAATTCCATGGCCAAAGTAGACCAATGCTACAATGTTGCTTTGAAAATAACAAAAGCTGTTATCATTGCGTTCAAAACCTGGTGTTGCCATCTTCCCATCTTTTGTTTACATTGGCCGGCCATGTTGTGCTATTTTCATAAAACAATTAGAAATATGTTGATAAAGAAGGCATGGCTTGCTGACAAAGCTGTTCAACTGTACAATATAAAAATCAAAAGAGTGGTATCCCGGTGAACCTTGCTGTTTGATTATTGAAATGATCGTATCGGGTTACTGTGCAAGTAAAATTGGCTTAGCGAAGTTGGATCTTAGTGTTGGATGTATTTATGTCACCTGCGGACAGAATTGCAGCCTTGGAGGTGATACATAGTGTTATAGCTTGATTAATATCTGATTCGTATCCCTATTTATAGTTGGTAAATAATATTCTGATGATTAGGTAGGAGAGTACAATTCGAGGTGATAGGCATTGAGGATTAGATTAAACCATGTAACTGTAATCTGGTTTATAAAAAGCTACCTGTTTGGTTTGAACCTTAAATAATATACCATGGTCGTCTGATCTTAACGACAAGGAAAAGAAAAAGTGCATGACATATCCCAAGGATGAAGTGCCCTCTTCTGCAATATATGGTAGTACAAATCTTCTGACAGTCAAATATTCTTGTTCTGTTATTTGCTGTTGTTGTTTCTTATGACAAGTGTTGATAGCGGAAGTAAAAGTTTTCTGTAAATGACATATTAACTGTAAAATTTATAAAGCTCGAATTGCTATTGTTAAGATTTGATTTAAAGTAGAAAATGGGCAAGAGATTAGCTTAGTTATGGCTAAGCTTTCTTGGATAATATGCTTAAATAACACAACAGATATACAAGTATAAAACTAAGAATATAACTGAGTAGGCTTCCTTAATCCACAACATGTTTATGTCTTTGATAAACAAGAAAACGCATACATAATAAAAGATTAATTAGCATCAGACCAGGTGATATCCAGACAACTCCAATCCTCTTTGGGCACGCCCAAGGCTTTCCAGACAGCTTCGGGAGCATCAATTATGTTGTTACAAGTTGGTTGATAATCATGCTCCTCATGCATCCCTTGGTCGAATCACACTCATCCACCACCATACTCTGTCACGCTTCGTTCATTTTTAGCCCTGATGGTTATGTTATGGAAGCATCTGGCCTTGTTCTTGAACCAACCTGTGAATGATGCTACAATTGGTATGTCATACGAGTGGTATTGGTGGTCATACTCGGATGGACCGCCACCATCGCCACCTTTCTCAAAGCTATTGGGAGTGAGGTATGCTCTGCTGTGGCTAGTCAGTGGTGGTTAACTTTGTAGGTTGTGCAGAGTTTGCCTAGTTGACAGCAATCCGCTGCGCCATTCCCCGTATTGCAGCAGCCAGTAGGAGGCTTCTTTCTGTTGGAACATGTGAGCTTGTCTTGGAAACAAGCACATGGTTTTCAGCAGTTTTCCATAGCTTGTAAGTCCCCACGTAGTATTTAATTTCTTGTTTGACTTTGTAAAAGTTCCTATGTTAATGGCATTGGGAACTACAACTTTTGTAATCTCCTTCTCTATTTAAATCAAATGTTAAAGGCTGAAAATATAAGAAAAAAAAAATATTTTTCCTCTCAATTTCTCTTCATCATTTCCATATTTCTTAAGAACTTGAGCTCAAATTTAGCTCAGTTTATAAGAATTTTAGCTCAAACCTAGCTAAGTTCTATTTTATTTCCGCATTTACAGTGGTATCAGAGCTCCTGTCCTACGGGCTGTGAGGCTAAAAATAGAAAATCTAGAGAGTCAAACACGTGAGGGAGAGAAATACCGAGTGTTTGAAAGATTTGTGAGATTTTTTGAAAAAGAAAAAGAATAAGAACAAAACCAGAAAAATTGCTTCAAGTAGCTCATCAGCTCCAGCAGCTCCTACCTTCAACGGATCACTTTATCATTTGTGGTCGATGAAGATGAAAACTTACCTCAAATCTCAAGGTCTATGGAAAGTGGTTGAGACAGATGAAGATCCTCCCGCTCTCAGGCCAAATCCAACAGTAGCTCAGCTCAGAGACCATGAAGAACAGCTCCTCAGGAAAGATAAAGCCTTGACTTGCATCCACTCAAGCTTGGCAGATCATGTTTTCACCAGCATCATGGACCTGGAAACACCCAAAGCTGTTTGGGATTACCTCAAAGAGAGATTTGAAGGCACAGACCGAGTGAAAGCTGTGAAGCTCTTGACGCTCAAGAGAGAATTTGAGCTGCTCAAGATGAAGGATGACGAGCTAGTGAAAGATTATTCATCAAGAATGATGGATCTTGTAAACCAAATTAGGCTATATGGTAAAGCTCTACCTGATCAGAGAGTGGTGGAGAAGATTATGGTCAGCGTACCAAGAAAATTTGAAGCTATAATTTCAGCTATTAAAGAGTCATGTGATTTGCAGAGGCTAACAGTAGTTGAGCTCATTAGCAAATTAGTAGCTCAAGAACAAAGAAGCTCAATGAGAGATGAAGAGACAGCTGAAAGTGCTTTCTTTGTTTCTCATAAAGGAAAAAAGCCAAACACCAGAAATAGAAGAGGTACTAGCTACAAAAATCGAGCTCCAGAAAATTCGAGCTCAAAACAGGGCAAGCTTCCTCCTTGCTCCATTGGCAAGAAAACAAACCATGCTGAAAAAGATTGTTGGTACAAAGATGGTGAAAAACCAAAGTACAAATGCAACTTTTGCAACAAGATTGGCCACACCGAGAAGTTTTGCAGAGCTAAGAAAGCTCAACAAGCTCAGACGCAAGCTCAAGAGCAGGTCCTTGCAGCTAAGGAGGAGAAATCACATCCAAGAGAGCATTTATTCATGGCTTCTCAAGCTAACAAAACAACTCAGAATTACACTTGGCTCATAGACAGTGGATGTACTAGCCACATGACACCAGATGCTACAAGTTTTACTAGCCTTGACAAGTCAATAACAACCAGAGTGAAGCTGGGAGATGGCTCAACGGTTCAAGCTAGAGGAAGAGGCTCAATTTCTGTCAACACTAAGAAAGGTATCAAAGTTATCTCATATGTTCTTTACATACCTGAGCTCAATCAAAATTTGCTTAGTGTGCCTCAAATGATTAGAAAAGGTTATGGTGTCTATTTCAAAAATGCATGCTGTTATATTTTAGATACTTGTGGTGTCGAGATAGCTAAAGTCAAGATGATTGGTAATGGCTTTTATTTGAAGCTAGATGTTATTCGGACATGTGCATTTAGTGTAAAAGAGGATGATAGCTTGAAATGGCATAAGAGGCTAGGCCACTACAATTTTAGAACTTTAAAAGAGATGCATGATTTAGAGCTAGTTTTGAGTCTGCCTGAAATTGTAGCTCCGGAAGTAGAGTGTGAGGGTCATGGCTCGGAAAGTCACAAAGAACTCCTTTTCCAAAAGGCGGAGTCACTAGAGCTACTGAAAAGCTAGAAATTGTGCATTCAGATATTTGTGGTCCTATGGCAACACCTTCTTTGAGTGAAAACAGGTACTTTGTGCTCTTTATTGATGATTTTTCAAGGATGACTTGGGTGCACTTCCTCAAAACCAAGTCCTCAGTTTTTTCAATTTTCAAAAATTTCAAGAAGCTAGTGGAAACTCAAAGTAGCTGCAAGCTTAAGGTGTTGAGAACTGACAATGGTGAAGAGTACACTTCAAAAGAATTCAGCTCCTTTTGCCAAGAAGAAGGCATCCTATACCAGTTCACGGTTCCATATTCTCCACAACAAAATGGAGTCTCAGAAAGAAAGAATAGAACTGTGATGAACATGGCTAGAAGCATGTTGTTTGAGAAGAAGCTACCAAAGACTTTTTGGGCTGAAGCTGTAGCTACTTCAGTATATTTGTTGAATAGAATTGCAATGAAGGCAGTGGAAGACAAGACCCCACATGAAGCTTGGAATGGTGTCAAGCCTTCAGTTGAGCATCTCAGAATTTTTGGCTCAATATGCTATTTTCACATTCCTTCAGTCAAAAGAACGAAGCTAGATCAGAGAGCTATGAAGGGTATATTTGTAGGCTATTCAACAGAGTCCAAAGGCTACAGAATTTTTGAGCTCAACAATAAAAGAATTGAGCTCAGCAGAGATGTGAGCTTTGATGAGAGCTCTTTTTGGAATTGGAATTCACATGAAGTCGAGAAGCATGAGCTCCTTTCCTTATTAGCTCCTACTTTTGAAGTGGAAGAAGAAGAGAACGTCAATGACGAGCTATTTGATGTGCACAACACCAGTGACACTCAAGTGCTCAAAACAAGACCGTTAGCTGAGGTGTATAAAAGATGCAATTTTATCTTCGCTGAGCCAGCTAACTTTGATGAAGCTTCCAAGCATCCAGAATGGATTGAAGCTATGAAAGCTGAAATTCAAATGATAGAAAAGAACAATACTTGGCTGCTCACTGAGCTACCACAAAACAAGCAAGCTATAGGAGTCAAATGGGTGTTCAGAACCAAGTACAATCCTGATGGCTCAATCAACAAGCTCAAGGCCAGATTAGTTGTGAAGGGCTATGCTCAAGTTGCGGGTAGTGACTATGAAGATACCTTTGCTCCAGTAGCTAGACATGACACTATCAAGTTGCTGTTATCTTTTGCAGCTCAAATGGGCTGGAAAGTTTTCCATCTCGATGTGAAATCAACATTCTTGAATGGTGAGCTCAAGGAGGAGCTCTACATAGAGCAACCAGAAGGTTTCCAAGTGAGAGAAAGAGAAGATGAGGTTTACAAGCTAAGAAAGGCTTTGTACGGGCTGAAGCAAGCTCCAAGAGCTTGGTACCAGAAAATTGATGCTCACTTGATGCAACAAGGGTTCAAGAGAAATGATAATGAAGCTACTCTTTATTTGAAGCAAGAAGATGGAGAGCTCAAGATAGTGGTTTCATTATATGTTGATGACCTCCTTGTTCTGGTAGCCAAGAAGAAGGCATTTGAACTCAAGAAGCAAATGGAAAGTGTTTTTGAGATGTTCGATTTGGGCTTAATGAACTATTTTCTTGGGATGGAAATTCATTAATGCTCCTCAGGAATTTTCATATCTCAAAGAAAATATGCTCTTGATGTTTTGAAGAAGTTTAAGCTAGAAGCTTGTAAAGAAGTTGCAACTCAAATAGCTCAGAATGAAAAGCTTTCGAAGAATGATGGAGAAAAGCTAGAAAACCCAACTGTGTACAGAAGCATTGTTGGCAGCTTGTTGTATCTTTCAACTACAAGATCTGACCTAATGTATCCAGCTAGCCTTCTTTCAAGATTCCTGAGCTATCCTACGAGTGTGCATCTAGGAGTAGCTAAAAAAGTTCTCAAGTTCTTAAAGGGTACCGTGAAGGATGGTATTTGGTATCACAGGCTTAACCAAATTGAGCTACAAGGTTATGCTAATAGTGATTGGGCTGGAAGTGTGGATGACATGAAGAGCACCTCAGGCTATGTGTTCTCGCTAGGCTCAGGTGCAATTTGCTGGAACTCAAAGAAACAAGAAGTTGTAGCTCAATCAACGGTCGAGTATGTGTCGATTGCAGCTGCATCAAATCAAGCTATATGGCTTAGGAAGCTCTTGTCATATTTGTGTGTTGAGCTAGACAAACCAACTACAATCTATTGTGACAACAAGTCAGCAATTGCTATAGCTGAAAATCCAGTTCAACATGGACGAACCAAGCACATCAATGTGAAGTTTCACTCCATTAGAGAAGCTGAGAAGAATTTGGAGATCAAGCTCCAGCATTGCTCTTCAGAAGAGCAGCTTACTGATCTCTTTACCAAACCATTATCAAGACCAAGAATTGATTTTTTGAAGAATCAGCTAGGAGCTTCCAAGACCAACCTCAAGGAGGAGTGTTGGAACATGTGAGCTTGTCTTGGAAACAAGCACATGAGTTCCAGCAGTTTTCCATAGCTTGTAAGTCCCCATGTAGTATTTAATTTCTTATTTGACTTTGTACAAGTTCCTATGTTAGTGGCATTAGGAACTACAACTTTTGTAATCTCCTTCTCTATTTAAATCAAATGTTAAAGGCTGAAAATATAAAAAAAATATATATATATTTTTCCTCTCAATTTCTCTTCATCATTTCCATATTTCTTAAAAACTTGAGCTCAGATTTAGCTCAGTTTATAAGAATTTTAGCTCAAACCTAGCTAAGTTCTATTTCATTTCCGCATTTACACTTTCCCCCTAATTCTGCCACTTGGACGACATCTTCAGGCTTTAGTATGTAAAGAGAATGTCAAGAGAAGAATGATTAGCAAGGAAACACAAGTTGTCATGCTAAAGGTTCTTAATCCTCTCCCTTTCTCCTTCAATTTGATTTTCTGATGATGCAGAACAAGATTTTCAAAGTCAGTTCAAATAAGCATGTGCTAATCCAAACTGCTAGCTTCTAATTACAGATGATTAACTATGCTTTTTTCTTTTTTTTCTCTAGTCTGTAATACCTCGTCAAGTTAGAACAAAGAAGGGACTCGGGATTATGGAACTCCAGACACATTCTGCCTACCACAGCAAATATGGACAAAGATTAACATAACGGTCACGGCCTGCTGATTCAATGCAATCCTAACAGTATACTCACTTGATCAAAACAATTACAGAACAGTGTGAATCGTATATATATTTATTTGAAATTTATAGATAACTAGTTTTACAGCTCACTGCACCACTTGTATGATATTCTAACAGACGGCATGATTTTAAAATCAATGCAACAGAATGCTAAGTTGTCATTGCTCAATGTGAAAGGAAAACTATTTGGAGTAGATCATATCTATATAAAGTCCAGCACTAATTTTAATTATACAACAGAAAAGAAATCAATATGAAGAAGCAAGTTTATTCAAGTATCATTTTATTTTACTTTCTCTTCCTTTTCATCAGTTGTTTTATTGCTAAGGCTCAGACCTGCAAGCCTAGTGGCAAGATCAGGGGAAGAAGTCCTCCTTCAGGGGTATGCAGCTCAGAGAATGACTCCGACTGCTGCATAACTGGTAAATATTATACCACTTACAGATGTTCGCCCCCTGTAACTAATCAAACGAAAGCAACACTGAAACTTAACATCTTTGAGAATAATGGAGATGGAGGTGGCCCATCTGAATGTGATAATCTGTTCCATTCAGATAATGAACATATAGTAATGCTATCAACAGGATGGTTTGCAAACAAAAAAAGGTGCTTGAACTATATTACCATCTATGGTAATGGGAAGAGTGTCAAAGCCAAGGTGGTGGACGAGTGTGACTCTACTGTTGGGTGTGATGCAGATCATGACTACCAGCCTCCTTGCCATAACAATATAGTTGCTGCCTCAAAAGTAGTTTGGAAAGCCTTAGGAGTGTCCAAGAATAACTGGGATATATTGGATATCTACTGGTCTGATGGCTAATCGATTGCATCTCTGTGTGGTTGCTCATGTAATTTATTGTGTTTATCTGGCTCTTATAAATGATGTCTATGGTCCAAAAAGACACAGTGTAGAAAAGTTTTATAAGCTCAAAAGGTTGTAAAATCGTGTTTGCATCTAGATGAACCTTTTTCTTTCGTGATTTATCGTGATCCGACCAATTTCTAAATCTACAACGTCGTTTTGGATTGCATGTACTTGTTGGAATTGCAAAGGAAAGAAGAAAGAAGGCAGGAAAATTTTAGCAGAAAACAGTGTCAGTTTCCCTTCATAACGAGAGTATACATTTTGGTTTTTCTTAATCAAAATTAGAATCCATTAATGCTTCAACTGTGTAAACTAAACGTATCATAACTACATCGTTACAAGAAGAAAACAGGAAAATGTATGTCAGCAAGCAAATTCTCTAGAAAAAATCTCAGACAATACTTGAGTAGATGTATAATTGAACCTTATTCTGCTCGCCGCTTTGATTGATTTTGCTCTTGCAGGAAACATTCCTACCTTACCTGTAAAGAAAGATTCCTGATCAGAAAAAAACTATAAATGCTGATACAAAATACTAGTCTTTACTTTCTATAAGATATAAAATTATCCAGCAGAAGAAAGGAAAACAAAGATTCCAGTATTTTTATCTCAAATTAAGAGAACTTGTGTTTGGAGAGAGACCCACATCACTTTTGCCGGGGTGATGAATTCGTGCAAAACACAGGCATATCAGGTGTCTCTATCATCTAAATATAAAACAAAGAAATAAGAGATTAGTATTTAGCAGTCACACCTCCTTGTTATTTGATGCGAAAGGAATAACTGGAGAAAGAACTTAAAGCTTATGAATTCAATGGACAAAGTCAATCAACAAGGATAATTTAACTGATTAGCAACAGTAGAGGAGACTCCTTTTTAATTTTTACTTTGTAATATAAATCTTCTCCAATCTGATTAGACAGTATTCATTTCCGAAGTCCTTTATGTTATATGCTTTCTACAGTTAAGTCTGAAAGATTTTCTCTCTCTCTCTCTCTCTTTTAATAAAAAGAAATATTAAATCCTGAATGTGCATATAGAAAAGATTGCAGTGGTGAGAAATTGAGGAAACCTGTGTTAGGGAGGTATGAAGCTATTCATTTGCTATGATGATAATTACATCACATGATTTTACGTGGTCTCACTACACTATTCATTTGACAAAACCAGATTAATGCATCCAAATCACATATAAACACATAGCAGGTGTCTCTATAATCATTGTTTGACATGAAATAAGAAGATAACAACAGCATTCAAATAAGTTAAACAAAGGCCATGACAAAGACATGATTTGTGATGCGGATTATGATTTCCAGCCTTCAAGCCCTAACAACATCGTTGATGACTCTAGAGTTGTGTGGAAGGCCTTGGGAGTGCCGAGAAGTGACTCCGGTGAATTGGATATTTTCTGGTCTGAATATTGATTTCCGTTCTATGCAATAGCAGTGATTTTCTGTGTTTGTAAATGTCTATACTTAATTCATTTAGGCAAAATGCATTACTAAGTCTCAGGATTTTTTAATTTTTATAATATTGAGTCTTAAACTTTGTATTTTGTTTCATTGAATTCCAAGTATTTTTAATTTCTCTTTTTTATCCTTAATTAAAGTAAAAATAAAAAATAAAAACTAAATAAAATTTCATAATGCATGTATAAAAGAAATTTAATCTAAGTAACAATAAAAATATATGGCTCAATAAAAATAAAATAAAATAATTAAGAATTCAATAGAATAAAACTGAAAAGAATTAGGAATTTAATAATATGCGTTTTACCATTAATATATCTAATATTATGGGTAGAACAAATGTGACAGTTAACTTAAATTAAACTCTAAATGGAACATAAGATTATCTTTTGTCTAATATATTCATATCTTTGTGTTTTATTTGTGCCGTTAAATTGATTTTGATTAGATCCTCTTACAGTCCTAAATCTGTCTAGATCTTGTCTTAACGATTAAGGCAGTCTTAACGAAAACATGCGCGGAATACTAAAAGAAACGTTACAGTCAATTTAGTATTATGAAGTTTTAAGTATGTTTTTGTGTCCATCCTCCATGTATGTTCCTTTCTCTACATAAAAAAATGTATACAGGGTTCTGATACTAGTAGTCATTTTACGCAGAAGAACACAGAATTGTAGTCATTGACATTATACAGCTGCTTTTATGAGGAGCTTGGCTTTATATAAAGTCCTAGGCCAATCGATCTTCTTCACACCGAACCGTACTCAGAAGAAAGTTTAAAAGAAAGAAAATGAAGAAGCAAGTTTGCTCCAACATTCTTCTGACTTGCTTTCTTGTTCTCCTTTTGAATGGTGCAGAATCTCAAACGTGCGGGCCTAGCGGCAAGATAAGAGGTAGGAAGCCTCCTCCGGGACAATGCAATCAAGAGCATGACTCTGATTGCTGCGTAGAAGGTAAGATGTACACTACATACAAGTGTTCGCCTCCAGTGACTGGCCATACAAAAGCAACGCTGACAATAAACAGTTTTGCTCCCGGTGGTGATGGCGGAGGGCCATCAGAATGCGATAACAAGTATCATTCAGATGACGAGCTGGTGGTAGCACTCTCTACAGGATGGTTTGACAGAAAGAGTAGGTGCTTGAACTATATTATGATCCATGGAAATGGGAAGAGCGTCAAGGCTAAAGTAGTTGGTGAATGCGACTCTACCATGGGATGTGATTCCGATCATGATTATCAGCCTCCTTGTCCTACAACATTGTGGACGCCTCAAAAGCAGTTTGGAATACCTTGGGAGTATCTGACCCTGACGATGTTGGAGCAATGGAGATAGTTTGGTCTGATGCTTGAATTTTCTCAAATTTATATATATGCATGCATGTGTAAAATACTGCTTGTTTTTATCAGGTTGATACGTATACGGTGTAAAATATTAAGATTTACTTTTCTGTGTTAAAACTTTTAATGTGTGTTCTTCTATCAATTTCTTACGTTTTTCACCTTCTGCAAATCGTTTAACTTATTTTCTTCTTGAAGAAGGTGCAGATTAATAGGTAATTAATCTTTTCAATGACAGGAATACCGCTAGAAGTTTAAAATCAATAATTCAAAGCAAGAGGACTTGTTTACTTCTAAGGTTAAAATCACAATCTGAAATTGTATACCTTCGCGACTGTTCATCTGTTTCACGCATGATAAATGAAGTTCCAGGCGAGGCGTTGGGAGTTTCGGAGGTCAATTTGATGATATGATTTAATCATATTAGGCTTTTTTGTGCTTCTAACAAAAGGAAAAAAGAAAAAAAAAAAGGTCAAGCAAGCTTTACTGTGCCTGTTAAGGATGTGCTGGTTGAATTTCTTGAACTCTGCTCAAATAAATTCATCCAGTACCCCAATTCTGATCTTACAGTAAACAGTGATGCTAAAACAATACAATGGTCAGTGTCAGGACCTTGAAATAACAAACTCGTGAAGCAATAAAATCTGCTACTAGTCTAAGTTATAGATATAGGAGAATACCAAATCTGTACTATTAACTCTGATTTACCAGTGTATACATCTCTGTTAATTTCCATTAAAGAACACAAACAGAATATAAAGAAGACACCGCAAAGCTCCACAAGCATCACCAAACAAAACCCAAATCAGATACACTGGTGAGAGTGGCCTTGCCAGAAAACTTCAATCACTCATTTATAACATACTATCTGTCCTGGCTGGGAGACGACGGAAGAAATTGATTGGTATTGATGGTGTCCTATGCCTGAACCTGGGATGCCTCATAGAGTAGAATCCAGCCACAAGAGCAAGCACTTGAAATGGTGTCGCATACAATACAACAGCAGCCACAAAACAGAATGTCAAAAATATAGTTGTGGCACGAGGATCCCGCCAACTTAATAGTGACTGAACCCTCTCTCCTTGGGTAGCAACATCACCCACCACAGTCTGGATCCTGCCAGCCACACTCCTTAGCCTATCATATCTCATACGGACTATCTCTGGGCTCCGTGTTGTTGGAAATGTATCAAACTCCTCATCGAGCTCGTCAGGGTGAACAGCATCTGCACAAGAAATTCTTGTATTCATGTGTGGAGGGTATCTTGGTCGGAAACGATAATTCCAAAGCCCTATTAGAAACATGTATAGAAACACAGTTGGCAGAATCAGTTCTGGAAAGCACACAAGCATCACGAAGAGGAGGTGTACTAGCACAGTAGTGATGGGATTTTTCCACATGCAGACGTCACCAAACCATTTTCCAACAGAAAATAATCCAGAGAATACTGACATCAGCCTGAAGAAATTTGCCTTGCTGCGCCTCATGCTCCAAAGATGAGAGTCCGCATCAGACATGTATTCAACAACTTCTTTCCTGAGAGGAGGTTCTGCTCGACTAAGCCTAGCCGCCACTATGTTGACAGCTTGGTGACGCAGCAAGTCCTGCTGCATCACAGTCAATGGCCTTGTATAATGCATCTTTGGCAAAAGAGGCCGTGTGTACAGAAACATCATGTTCGCCATTGATGTGTATGAAAACCTTATAGCCATATGTAATTCACCCATCTTCTTGACACCAGAAGAATGAAGCACTAGCAACGGGTATGAGTGTGTATAAACACGGCCAGTTTCAAGAGTAGAGATTCGAATCCGAACCTTACCAATTTTTATATCCCTGTTACCATTTGAACCACCAATATGACTGTTATCAAAAACTCCAATGGTAAGAACTGTTGCAGGATCATACACCTCCCAAGTGTACTGTTCATTGTATTTTGGGCTAAGGCTGTTGATTATGGTTCGAGTGCGAACCCATTTGTGACCATACTTTGCTACACAATATGTATCTGAAGTACCCTTTCCATCCCTTGTTTTCATCGGATGGAGTCCATCAGCATTCAGAATTCCTAGCTCCAAAACACCTATTGATGGCTTCCACAGCTGCTTTGCAGTTGGTCTAAGATCACTACTGTAGTGAGTTGACTCATCGAGCACATGGTACCCTCCATCAAGTACAACACGAAGATGGAGTCGACTGGAGAACTTATCTTTCTTAGCCTGGTGCTCATCCATGGCAGCTGAAATGGACTTTTCGAGGTTGAACCACCGACTACGAATAATTCGATCATCAGCACGCTTCTCAACAGAGTTCAGTGGTATAACAACCTTGCCGATGCTCTCATCTTTATTGGGGCCAACCCGATCTTCAACTGAAAGGACCAGATGATCTTCAAATGGCTCAGCAGCAACAAACATTAAATCCTCATTCCAAATTGGGTTCATAGTCCGTGTTTGGACCATCTTTGTCTTTAAGATCTGATTGCCAATCTGTACCTTAACATAAGTATCAGGGAACCGATTCTTGTCAGGAACAATCAGGTCTTGCGCCTCAATCACATTAACACGGACATACCATAATCTTGGAGAATGGTAAACCTTTGAGCGTATGTGTGCAGAGATAGCGGAGGAACTATCAGTAGGAGTAACAGCATCAGAGTGCCAAGCATCAGGGAATGCCTCATCAGCTTGAGTACCATACCAAACAGCAAGCATCAGTTCCCCTTTATCCTTATTCCCCTTCTTGTCTTCAAGCCGATACCACTCTGGTGCCAATGGACTATCAGGTGGAACCCGTGTTGGAATCTCATTCATGTCAAATCTTACAATTCCAACAAAGTCATCCTTCACCAGATCCTTATCCTTGACCACAACTTCTAGCACTGATGACTGCATCCTGTCCCTTGCAAAGGCAAACACTTCATTCCACTCAGGGTTCTGCTTCTTCTCAAAGTGCTTTGTAATTCCTTTATAGTTGCCAACTCTTACTTCAACATATGGGTCGAGGCTTCCTGTAACATCCTTGCTGGGAAGTTCACGAGCCTTTACAACTCGTACAAAAAGGTACTTCATCTGTTCAACAAGATCATAAGTGCTAGCAATCCTGTCCCTACGTATGACTCGCCCTCCAACTATTTGCCCCCCTCCAAGGAAGGGACTAGTCTCTTTGAGTGCATAATCAGCAGGTTGTGATGAAGAATCGGAGAACATGCGAACAGCTCTTGGAGCCTGAGGTTCAGATCTCATCTCTTGAGCTCCATAACTCATTGTTTGCATGGCTGCTGCAACGGGGACATGTTGCTGCATCTGTGGCTGTGGCTGTGGCTGTGGCTGTGACTGTGGCTGGCTGGTATTTGGAAGGTGATGAAATGTGTGCCTTGATTCAGTCTTGTCATTGGAGAACACTTTTGGGACTGAGCTTGGGATCTGTTGTTCTGGTTGCTGGCCTTGGGTTGAATGTGAATCTGAAAACAGAGAGGAATTCATTGCGGGAAGTGGGTTTGAGGATCTTATCGAAGGGTTATCAGTAACAAATACTTTCAAACCAAGTTCTCCTTTGACACGAGAAAAAAGGCCTCGTTTTTCCAGAGGGTAATGCAAAACAACAGCATCAGAGTATGGGACGAATGAGGTCCCAGTGAGGCGAACCTTACCAAGGCAAGATTTGGTGGTGTTTTCTTTACCATGGTTATACACATAGGCTTCAAGAGTGAGGTTGGATAGGTTGTTTGGATCAGAGATGTTGAAGTAGAAGCTCTCATTCCAAACAGGATTTAGATCTTTCTCTTTAGTAGTAGTTCGAAACTTCTGATGATCGAAATGGATCTCCACAAAAGCACTGGCTGAACCCTGTCCATCTTTGGGCATAAGGTCGTGGGCACCCACAACCTCCACTCCTAACCTTAGATTATTCATGGAAGCTTTCTACCAAAGAGATAAAGGAGTAATGAAGGAGAATGATAAATAGCTGCTTGCAGAAATTGGCAGGAAACAAATAAATACCTGCAATTGACGAAATTAACGGTTCAACAATGAGGAAAGTATCATCAAAGGTAAATCCTTATATATCAAACCATTCAAAACAGGACAAGCAGTAAACTAGAAGTGGTAACAGATAAAATCAGCAATAGCAAGCTTGTCGGACATATTTTAGTAGAAAAAGCCTTTTAATACAAGTCTGCAAGAATTAATTTACCAGCATGAGATATTACTAAGACAGATGGACAGTGTTAGGCATGAAGGGAAAACATTCTAATTTTCAAGATTCCTCAATTTGATTTCTCTGGAAAAAGTCTGGAACAGGAAGGCACTTCAAATCCAATTTACCAAAGCAGAATACAAATAATTCCCATTCAGGACCAATAAAAACTTTTCGATTGCTATTTTATTACTTCAACCCTATAAAACTAAAATTTCCATACAAATGGATTTTCAATTTACAAATATATTCGGTGATATATAGAGAGAATTAACAGAAGGACTTATAATTTAAGCTGCACAAAGAAAAAAGGGGACCTCCCAGAAAATAGGGGAAGGAAAGAAAGTGAGATTTTCTGAGAAAAGACTTCAGAAGACTTTAGCTTCTTATAATCTGAAATCAGGAATCAGATTTATTTTTTTAAATAATGATAAAAAGCAAAGAAAAAAAAGGCGTAAAGTTCTTTGCTTCCCTAGATTCCGAAGCACATCCCATTTGTTTCTTTCTTTGCATTTTCTTAATAACCAAAAAGCAGGATCAGAATATTTCAAGAATCATCCGACCACTTAATTCGGAGATTTTTTTTTTCTGTGACATAAAAAAAGAAATTTTATTTCGACGAAATTGAAGTTTGCAGTTAGCAAAGATAATTAAAGAGGGTTCATTTATTGGGGTAACTTATTTCATCTTAAGTTTACGTTAAAGCTGCTACTGCTACTACTTGGTCAGCTTTCTTTTTACAGGGAAAACAAGTACGCAAAAACTTTTCTCTACAAACAAACAGATGGATTCTTTATTTTAGAAATACAATAACAAATTCTATTTTTTTAAAAAGAAAGAAAATGAGCATAAAAAACAGAAGTTTATCAAGAAAGCACAAATTTCTCGAATTCTAAAACGATCAAGGAATCATTACCTCAAAAAACCAGAGGAAAAACATAAAAAAATGAGAAAAAGAAAAGCAGTAGTGATTACATTCAAAAACCCAACAAATAAACAAAAAAAAAAAAAAAAAAAAGAGAATATCCAAAAGAGGAACCAAACTCACCTGTTTGTTAAGCTTCAGGAGGTGAGAAAGAAACAGAGCCGATTAGATAGAGATTGAATTATACTCCTAAAAACAGAGTCTTTAAATTTTAAAGCAAAAGGAAAGAGTTAAGAAAGAGAGAATGAAACATTAAAAATATGGGATGGTTCCTCCTGGCAGATAAAAGTTGGAAAAGACTCGGAGAAAGACAGAGTCGTCGAAAACGAGTGGAAACTTTTTTGTTTTTCATCTTGACGAAAGTTTATTATATAAAAATAGCGAGAAAAATCAGTCTACTCTTTCTGCTCTTCTTCTCCCTCTCCCTCTCTTTGTTCTGTTTTGTTTCTTGCTCCAGCACGCAGATTCCATAATCTCTTTGTGTACTCGTGTCCATTGACCACCAATTGTTTTTGCTCTTTGATGCTTGACACGTCTCATATCTCTCTGAGCAGTACACGGGTCATATGTTTGCAATTGTCTCAAGTCTCTATTTTATATATATATATCGGATGTGTAATTATTAGAATAATTGTTGGATATATATATATATATATATTATGTTTATCTTTCGTTGTGCCCGGCTATTATTATATAATAATATAAATTTTATTTTATAAAATAATTATTAATTTTATTTTAATATTTATTAGTTAAAGACTAATTTATAATTTACTAGTATTATATTAATAATATCTTTAGTATTATATTTAATAATAAATTAATTATTTTAATCATATAATATATTATAAACTTTAGAAAATAATAATACTAATTATATTAATAATATTAATTTATATAATATTAACTAAATTATTACACTAATAAAATTATAATATTTTAAAAAATAAAAATATATTTAAAAATAATTATTTTATTATTATTTTAAAACATTATCAAGTAATGTTAAATTAAAAATATTAATGGATATAAATTTTATTAAATTATATTTATAAATTTAATTTTATAATTAAAAATAATAATAGCAACGATGTTACAACATAAAAATAAATTACTAGTATATATTAAATTTTATTAATAAAATATTAAAATATTTTTAATTTTTAATTCAATATTATTTTTAAGAATATTTAAATATTTATATACAGCACACGTGTAAATGTATTAAATGGAGACACATATTAAAACATATTTATTAGATTAAATCAAGAATTATGATATTAAATTGATTAAGTAATTAAAACTAAAAAATACAAATATGACCAATACTAAAATGATTTAAGTTGGTTGGCAAGGTGTAATCACGGCTCATCAAGCAGGAACGACGATGCAAAGTGGACCCAGGCAACGTTAAATATTGGAGTTAGGCGTAGCCAACGGGATGCACTCACAGCGCGTTTGCAACCACAAATGTAAAGCTACGTCTTCTTTTGTCTTCTAACCGAATGACCAAACTATTTCCATATAAGTCTGTTTTCTTCTTCTTTTTTCTGACTTTCCTTTTTTTAGTGCCTGGAAAAGATTTTAATCAACAATGATATAACTCCAATTATTTTCTACGTTGACAAGGACGACATCACTTTAAATTAAACTCAATTTTAGCTATATTACGAGACCAATTTTAAAATTAAATAAAATTTTCACCAATTTATTAATATATATATATATCGTCTTTTAAATTTATATTTTTACTCTAAAAAATTAATAAAAATAAAAATATAGATTTACTAATTTTAACTTCTCTTCTCTTCTCTTGTTTTAAATTTATCTTTTAATCGACTTTTACTCAATTTTATATCGGAAATTTTTTTAATCTTTTTATTTCATATTACTTCATTTTTTCTTTCAGAAGATTATATTACTTAATATTAATAAATAAATATTAATATATTTTTAAGGGAACTTGTTGGTTTATCTATTATGAGAATATTGAATTCTATTATTATAAGAATGTCTAATATTCAAATAATTAAACTCGTTAAATAATATTTATAAAGTCAAATGTAATTTAGTAATACTAAATCAAATAGTTTTCCTATAAAATTATATTTCAATGATCATTCAACATGGTTAATAATTATTATAAATAAGTTCTTAAAAGTGTTTTTTATTTTTATGTCAAAATATATTTACTAATATTTTTATTAGAAACATTCATATTTCTTCTCATTTCAGAAGAGGGAACGTGTTATCCAACAAAAGCCCTCTCTCTCAAATGTCTAATTGCTTTCTTAATCTTACCGTCTAAATGGTTAGATGCTGGCTTGAATTGGAACCAACTCATGTTTCATGGAATTTGATTTTTTTTAAGTTTATGTCTAATTTAATTCAATCCAATTATTTGAATCTAAGATTTAGTTAAGCTTGCTTTGTAATTTAATTTTTTTTTCAAAATTTATGTCTATTTCAGTTCAATCCAATAATTTTAAATCTAAGTTTTTAATTGAGTTTGGCTTGTAAACACTCTGCCTTTGCATCCCTGTGATAGATAGAGAGAGAGAGAGAGAGAGAGCAGAGCTTTTAAATTTTTTCATATTATCAAAGGATTGAAAAATAAAAATAAACAACGAATTAAATTAATCTTATCAATATAGTTTACTAGTCCGTTGGGATGTTTCAAACGCATATATCACCGCAATTCCACTTGGCACCTATAGTAATGATAAAGAGTTGGTATAGTAAATGCTATTACGCATATAATTATATTTAATTTGATAAAATTAGTCTACCTTAACAATAATAATAATAATAATAAAGATGAATTAAATTAATTCATTAATCAGTTATTAAAAAAAAAACTTGGTTAGCAAGCAAATTGAAGAGTTGAGGGCAAAATTTCAAGAAATAATATTACGAAAGATGCTTAGAAAATATTCAAACTTCTGATTAGGACTTGGAAGACCTAAAATAGAAGTTACATGTTTAAATTTGAATGTTTTTAGACGGATTCGAGCAAGTTGGGTCGATATCTAATATCCGAACCCGTAAACATATCTATCAAAAACAAGCAGAAATTGATTCTTGGGACGCCGGCCTTTCCCCCTCAAGGCGTATAATACTTTACGAACCCAACATAACCGTAAGTCCAACAAGCAAAAGGTCGGTTCAAATTTACAATAAGATAATATATTTGTATTTGTATTACATATTACATATTCTCGATAAGGCTTTGGTAAAAATATATTGAAAATATCATCATTATAATGGATTGCCCAATTGCTAGATAACTCAAGTCTTTCATCTAAGAATAAGTACTCACATTGAAACTGATAGAAAGTGACAATTATTATTTCTTTTGTGTACAAGAAGCACTTGAATATGTAAAAATAATCAATATATGATTTGAAAGATTGATGGTTAAGTATGACATAATTTTCTCTTTTTGGGGTTTCTTTCTAAATATTGTTGCATGTTGGTCCATTAAATGTTTGTTATGATTGGGGAGTGAAATGTCACAGTTTCTTCCAACTAATTTCTTCATGCCCATGTAACATTTTATTCGTGTTTACAATGTGTATATAATTTAAATAAAAAACAACAACGAATTAATGATGGTCCGTAAGAAATAAAAATAATTAATTCGAACAAGTCAACAAATTGCTAATTAAAGCTTAATAATAATAATAAAACAATATCTTGAAAATTTTGTTATATTAATAAATGAATGAAATATATGCGTGCTTGGACCTAAAATTAAGAAAATGGCGGTCAACATTTCACAGAATATAGAATGATTGGGTACTTTAATTTATTAAATTTTCCATTTTTTTTACTCCTATTGGCATAAGAAGACACCAAATCCACAATACGACAGTTCATCACAAGACGTTAGCATTGTATTTTATATCATGCAATCAGAAACCCCGTTCAAATCAATTGTGGGTCAATTAAATCCATTTTTATGCATCTTAATTAGTTAACATCATCAACAACTAATTGGTATTAATTATATATTTGGATAAACGCGAGGTCTGCAGCAGGTACAAACGAAGCTGACTCATATTGGTCTCTAATGTCTATCTATACATGCTAAGAGTCTCTTCTAGTTTAACTAAAATTTTGAATTTAAACTTTAAGATGATAGCATATGGTTCTCAATTCATCCAGTAAAATCATCTATCTAATTTTTAAAATTTTAAAATAAATTATGTAACATCTGAAACATATATTAAAATAAAATGGTTCTAAAGGAAGATGTTAAAAATAAGAGACAAGTAGCTTAATAATTTAATTTTGTTATTTTTAAATTAGTTTTTCTTTTATAACGTAACTCAATTCAACATATATATGAATACAATAGATGCCAAATTATAAAAAATTAAAATCATTCATCATCGATTAAAAAGTGGTATGGTTGTAAGAATTTAGTGAAATTGTTCTATTTATTGTTCATCAGCATAAATAAATGTAGAATTAATGGCAGGACTTTCTTGGATGGCTCATAACTTTCATCACAAGAAGCTATCTGTTAAAATTAAAAGAAAAAATGGGTATTATTGTTAATAGAGTCGAGTAACTAACTATCGAAGCAAGGGGGAGACTGAGGATTATAGAGATCCTAAATAGGGAAAAGAATGGTCAAAGAAGAACATATATATATATATATATATATAATTAAGCTAATATTTGGAACAGCCTGATCAAAATTATAACAAAAAATGAGGAGAAAAGAAGGTAGCTATGTGTACTCACGTGGCAACTTGAAAGTATATTATGGACATTATCAGCCTGATCAGAGAAGCACCAGCCAATACCCACCCTTAGCTTCTTTTTTATTTTTTATTTTTATAATTTTTACCCCCGCAAACATCTATCCTTGTTTGGGCTAATTTCTTCTGTTTCTTGTATCAAAAATAGCAACTTCTATCTCTCTTCTCTTCTGTTTCTTTCACATTTCTCTTTTCTCTTTGCCTTTTGTTTTTTTCCTTTTACTTTTGTAATTGCGATAGGATTGTACCCTTATTGCAGGCCAACATGGTATGCTTTCTCACTTCAGAATTTTCATTTCTTTTGTCATTTTTGTTACGATGAACATGTCGAAATATGAAGCAAAGAAGCAAGAAAAAAAAGAAAATCCAGATCAAATCTAAGAATTCTTATATATGTTATTAATTAATTACCATTGCTGCAATTGTTTCTCTGTTTTTAATTCCATTCAAATATGCCTACGTACATAAATGAAATCTTGGACACAAATCATGTGTTTGTCTATCTCAGATTACAGATGGTCAAGATAGAGACCAGACACTTGAAATTTTCCTTCTTTTTTTCTCATAGTTAGAATTATATTTTCCTATTTATATATATATATATATATTTCATGGGATGCGACCAATTTTATGTTGGCTATAACTTATTATTATAACACTTAACTATAAGTCCATGGTTATTTTTATATAGGCATTTAGGAAGTTGATTAATTTCTTAAAGCTATTTATATAGGTGACCTTCTAATTATATGAAATTGATTTAAAAGTTTAAACTCATATATTTCACATCATTTAAATTCTATTTCATTATTTGCAAACTAAATTCTCTAAAAGAAAGACTGAAATTACAAATAACTTTTAAATTAACAAGGAATATAAATTGGTAATGCTACAAAGTATAAATTAGCAAAACTATAAATTTGAAGTGAATGTTTTTGTTAGCATCTAAATTAACATGAAAATTTATTTAGGAATAATTTTTTGTTTTAAAAAAAAAATTAATTTGTAAAAAGGATATATGTATAATCTGGGGATTGATTAATGGTATGACAGGCGAATTCGGCATCTGGAATGGCAGTGAATGACGAGTGCAAGCTGAAGTTCCAAGAACTGAAAAAGAGGAACCATCGGTTCATTGTGTTCAAGATCGATGAAAAGATTCAACAGGTGTCGGTAGAAAAGCTAGGAGGCCCCCACGAAACTTACGACGATTTCGCTAACTCCTTGCCTCCAAATGAGTGTCGTTATGCTGTTTATGATTTTGATTTTACGACTAATGAGAATTGCCAGAAGAGCAAGATTTTCTTCATTGCTTGGTCAGTAATGCCACTTCAAAACCCCTCCATTGCCAGCAGCATCTTTTCATTTCATTTTATTTTATTTGGGTTTCTTTTAATTAGGCTCTCGAACTTATAGTCTCACAGTTTAGAAACGATTTCAGTGTCATTAAACCAATTAGAGCTGGTACATTATATCTTAATTTTTCATTAGGATTTGATGCATACCCTTCTCTTATTCTCCATGCAGGTCTCCTGACACATCCAGGGTGAGGAGTAAGATGGTTTACGCAAGCTCTAAGGACACATTCAAGAGGGAATTGGACGGGATTCAACTTGAGTTGCAAGCAACTGATCCAAGTGAGATGAGCTTGGATATTGTTAAAGGCCGAGCTGTCTGAATTATAACAAACTATTCTCTTCTTCACTTCTAACTCTTCATTTCCCTACTGTTATTAATGATTGATTGTTCCTATTTGAGTTTGAGTTTTATCATTGGAACGTAATTCTTATATTCATGCATGCAGGTTATTATTTCTCTTTCTATATTCCTCCTCTTTCAACTCTTTAACCACTCAACACATATAAAATAAGGTACTGAAATCATTTTCAGAACCTTAAAGTTATCAGAAACAAAAATGTACATAGCTTATTTGAATATTGTATGCCTAGAACACAAGAATATAAGGGTATGCATATAAATGAGGACATCTACTAAAATAGTACAAATTACTATTGTTTACATGATTTGCTATTCTATGATTATACTGTTAAGTTCTCTAATTTAAGCTAATGATGATCAGGACAATCTTCTAATTGTGTTAGCATATAAATACCTAATCTAGATAATTTTCTAATCAGGCTAACAAATTAATAATTACTAATTTAGAATCCAGTGGAGTTTTTAGCTGTGAACCAGCCCCGAATACTCCAATCAGGGAAAAGAACTCCCAATTCACCTTCGCGCTTACAATACTGTAAACAGGTCCTTTGTTTGATATACATTCTGAAGTTTCTCCATATATACTCACCTTCAACTAGATTGAACTGAATTCAGTATGCATTGCAATTTTGACTTCTCCTTTTTTGTCTTTTTGTTTCCCCATTTATCACTTTGTATAAGTCAGAGATGGACACAGAAGTGCACTTTGAACCTGTAACTTTTTCCTTTTTTTCCTTTTCTGAACTGTGTATAATCTCAAGTTTTCCATATCACTTTCCAACTAGTTTAGAATCTTGAAGAACGTAAGAGAAATAACAAATGTATGGAAGAAGACAGTCGTAGCTAATTTATATGCTCCGCTCCTCTTCAAGAAGAATGTTTTGGTCTTTTTCTTCTTGTTTTCCCAATACTCATTCTCCCACATCACAACTTGTCTTGTGATATTTTCCTTCCTCTCAGAAAAGTCTTGGAGAAAAGCAGGATCATAAGGAGGCATAGCACATGGAAGTGTACTACTTGGAGAGATTTCCATGGACGACTCCATGAATTCTCTTATTAAACCGCCCTCAGAGCACGCCATTGATTCTGCACATACCTCAACCCCTCCTTGAGGTATTTCTGGTTTGAATTTCATCAGTTTTGCGTACTCTCTGAACAAATGAAGCATGTAGCCATACACGTATTCCATTTTCAGATTGTCGTGAATAAATGCGCTTCCTCCTTTCCCAATAGTCTCTGCCTGTATATCAGACAATACAGTAAGCAAAATATAGCGTTACTAATACTACACCTTATAAGATGATTATGACTGAGATAATATATTGCAATTTTTATACCTTATCAGCGTGATTATTGCCCCAGTCGACTGCAAACTTGATATCTCTGCACTTGTTTGTCTTCCTAATGGGCCAGTAGTGTTGCATTGGTATCATGCTTCTCATGAAGAAATCATAGTAATCAGGCTTTATGAGCAAGGTCATGGAATCACATGCTAATATGTACTTGTCACTTACTGACCATGCCCTTCCTTCTATATAAATTTTGTACCTTCGCAACACAATTTAAAATGTTATCCTCAGGAAATCACTTCAAGAAATCGATGACATATACATACATACATAGATACATACCTGTGGGTGCATTGGTCTTCTAAATGTGAATGCTTAAATCCGTTATGTGTTTCTTTTCCCCAATCCTGAAGATAGAGAATTGAGTTAACTGTTCTTTTTTTTCTTTTTCTTTTTCTTTTAGTTACATTGCAAATTAATTTGAGTTCATTGTAGACATAAATCTTTATGTAAGAAAATAATGATGTAAATGACTCATTACATGTAAACGATACATTGATTTTCTTTTCAATTAGGACCCATTTGGTTAAAATTAATAATCAGAATGTAAATAGAAATGAGAAAGGGAAGAAATAGAACGAGAATGATTATATTTTATATATTATTTAATTTAATACAAAATGTAAATCGAATAATATTTAATTATAGTTAAAGAAAATAATAATAATTAATTTATAATTATTATATGTAGAATACATAACAATAATGTTTATACAAATGACTAGTTATTATTTCACTTATGTAACTATTTAAAAGTGATTTGACTTTATTTTTATATAAATGAATTTTTCATTACCTAAGAAGGAGAGAAAATAATGATTCTTATTAATGGGTAATTTCAATCAATTTTTAAAATAATTTTTAACGAATCAAATACTAATAATGAAAATTATTCATTCATCTTTATGTTCTCTTCGTATTTCTTCACAAACTAAACAACCCTTAATAAGCTGTCAGGTTTTTATACTTTTTTCATAAATGGGGTATTTGGAATTCTTTTCCGATGGATTTGTATTGCATAGGATATAGAAGTTAACTGGTGAGTGCATTGACCAGGGCAGGAAGCAAGAATAAATCATGTTTTTGCTATTAAATAGTAATTAATAAAAACTATTATTATTATAAAAAAAAAAAAACCAAAATAAGCCGCTCAATGGGCTCTGTCTATAAATGATAATTGAGTAGTTAAATTTTTAAAATTAATAATTGAATGTGGCAACTTATAAAAAAAATAATAAAGTAGTATTTTTAGTAGGTAATTTTTAAATTTCTCTTAAATTTTTATAGATATAAATAAAAGAGCAAAAATTATTAAACACGTGAAAAATTAAAGTGAATTAATTAGTGATATAGTCTTAAAATAAGTTTTATTTTATATAACTCTCTTTATCTAACCTCTATTAATCTTTAATTTAGTAGTTTTAGTTCTTAATCCTCAATTCATGAATTCTAATATTTATTACATTATAAAACTTTAATGATTTACGTTTGTATACGATGGATAAATTTATTATTTTATTATTTTTACAACACATCTATATTACATGTCTTTTATTTTTCATTTCATTTAATATAAAAAAATTTACATCGGTATTTTATAATGTGACCTGCTAAAGACATTATTTTATTATTTTTTTATAGGTTGCCACACTTAATTGTTAGTTTTAAAAATTAAATCCCTCAATTGTTATTTTTTGACAAATTTAGACACCAAAAATATAATTATTTCATTTTATTTTGATATTTTTATGTTTATTTAACAACAATTTTATAAGATTTAAATCAAATTTATATAAATTTTTATAATTAATTTACATTAAAAAGTGTTAAGTGATAAAATTTTATATTAAAATATTTTATGTACATTTGATTCAAATGTTATAAAACATTATTAAATAAATATATATAAACATTAAAATATAATTACATAATCTAACTCTCCTTATGTATTAAATTTAGAAAAAAATAAAATTATTTAAGTGCGATGTAAAATGAAAATAGAGGAGGAGAGAAGTAACCTGAGAATAGAGGCGAGCATTCCAATCATGACTGAAGATTGAGGACTTGCATTTCAGAAGATCTTTTCGATCACGGCTGACGTGCGAGTTTCCTCTCCAGTAGGCATAGGGTACCCTATCTGTCCAATTCTTCCTCTGGCTGCCTTTTGTTATTCCCTCTAGCATGCTTTTCCATGGTTTTATGTCCACCTCAACCCTAAGCATATGGAAAAAATTATTATTAAATTTCTTAGTATGTCTTTACCTGTTCAAAGGAATCAGGTGAGAAATTAAAACGAATTTTTCATTTTCAATTGAAATATGACTTGTCAAAATGAGAAGAATTTGTAATTTTCAATCAGAAGAGGCTTTAGGATTCATATGTAAAATTGGAAGTTCAAAAGAAATCGTTGGATACAGGCTATAAGTTCTAACTCTCCAAGAAATAATAATAATTAAGTAGGAAAAAAAGGAGCACAAGGCATTACCAACCCCAAAAGGACCAATCAGGGAAGGTGACGGCAAATGCTGTCTCATTTCCAGAATATTGGAAGAGTGCAGGAGGAGGCAGAGTGGCACCGGGTCCTTGATAGTCACCTTTTTGAATCTCAGGCAAGTCGCCACATTGAAACATAAGCTCTACGTCCGGTACCCTGCCAGGGTACAACCTCAGAAGCTGCACAATACCCCATATCGTAAACAAATCTCTTGTTTGAAAAGAATGATAATATCTCTCCACGTACGCCTTCCCATCGACAATCACTAGTCTGAAAGTTGCAAATCTTTTAGCACTTTCCACAGTGTCCCTCGAGATTCCCGTACTCGCCCATGGCCGTAGATCTTCGTGGATCCACCGGAAATAGTCTGGGCATGCAGCATCCGACAATTGATATTCAGGACCGTCAAATGCGCGCACCGTATCATTGACTTTGCACGTGCTTTGATCGGCGCACTTGACAGGGGAGGCATTGTGAGCAGAACTTTCATTAGTATATATGTTCTGAGTGGTACTTCCATCAGTGCTTAGAAAATTCTCACCGATGACAGACTGCAAGTTAAAATAATAAATAAAAGAAAAGGGTTGAGACATATGGTCCACTGATTGAAAATAAAATAACAGAGTTATCTCTAATTTGCTGTGGAGACAAGTGACCGTGACTGTGACTTGTGACGTGTTGCATTCTGTGGAATAAAATATAACACAAGTTGCTGTTCACTTTGCAAGTTGCTTTTATAAATTGAACAGACAATTCAATTAATGTAACCACTTATTTGAAACGGTCAAAAATAATAATGGAGCTTAAGTAAATGGGATATGATTTGGGGAAGATAAAGTTTTGGCATTGATTCAATGAACACGCGAGGCAACTTTCCTATCCACTCACTCAAGTTGGTTGAGCATTCTTGGCATTTCTAAAGAATCTTTAGTTTTCCTTTTCTTTTTCTTTTTCTTTTTCCTTCCCTATAGAAATTGAATTCGTCTGAAGCTTTAAAGCGTAATTTCATAATGACTTCAGAGATTGAAGAAAGAAAAAACTCCGATGCTAATTTGCCGAAAGAATAAAAATTAAAAAGAAAACCTCCAGGATATTTCTTCTATCTGAAGCTTTTGGATTGAGATAGTTCTTCTAAAATATCGACCATAACTAAAGGTCCTGGGATTAAGTGAAAGGGATAGATAGAGAAGAAGAAGAAGAAACTTACAACATCAACCCTGAAAAAGAAGGCACCCGCGAGCAGGAGGATGAAGAAGATGAAGGCAGTAACCGAAGCCCATCTCTTCATTATAGCTCTGGAAAAGTGACTGCGTAGTTGATCTCCATGCGAGTTGCGAAACTTGTCAACTACTTCTGCTATTGTCATCGATATCTCAGAGGAGACTGGTTAGATTTCAACTTTTGTTTCAGCATTGGCTGTTTGGTTTATGGGATTTTGGGAGAAGAAGGAATTACATATCTTGAGAATAAAAAAAATTAAACTCAGCGACAGAGACAAAGAAAGAGAAAGACAGAAAGAACGAGTGTTTGAGAAAAGTCTCTTCTTGCCAACTAACCAAATTTAAAAAAAAAAAAAAAAAAAAGACAACCAAATAAACACAAACCTCCAATTTTTTTATTCAACAATAAATAACATTGATTTAGATTTGGACATTTCCAAGCCTTCCCAATCTTTCACAGTTCTCTTCTCTCGTCCAATTATTTTATACTCTCTTCGTCTCGAAAAAATCAATCTAACTTTTTATTTTATATTTTGATATTAAAAATTAATATATATATATATTATTTATTAATTTAATATATAAATAAAAATATACACTAAACCTTCAATTTATATATAAATGAAAAGATATAAACTTCTTAATTAATATTATTAATTCTTATCACTATTTCTTTATTCAGCTTTTTATAAAAACTTTAATTTTCAAGTACAAAATAAAAATTAACTGCATTCAATGATGTCTATCAATTAATAAGAGGGTTTTTTTAAATCTAATGAAAAGTATTTTTGACAATTAATTACTAAATTAATAATTAAAAAAGAAAAATGAACTATAACTTAAACTAGATAAAAAACAACTACCTTATTGAGATGGTGAGAATAATCTAAATTCTTTAATTTGAAATTAAAAGATTAAGATTGTATAATAAAATATAAAGCTTAAATCTTATATAATTTAATCAATAATAAAATCTCAGCTACTAATTTAATTTTAATAATAGATATTATTATATCCACATATATGATTTATCATATTATCAAAACACATAAAACTAACAAAGTAATAGAATTAGGAGTAATCAAATAAACAAATACAATCAAAATTAGTAAAACCTATAATATGTTTTTATTAATATTGGGAGTAACAACCATGCAACATAATAAACTAATGGATGAGAGGAATCACAGATTCCCAATTATACAACACTTGTAATATAAAATTAATTTATTTACAGATGATCTGTATTGCCATTTAATTAATTGGAAATGTCTATTCTCAAAAACTAAATTTTAAAAACATAATTAGCGACCATGGTTTTCAAAAAAAGACTATAATAATAATAATCGTCCTATTGTAATAATTAAATCGCCACCGTTAATATTTATGATTGGCTATATAATGAAGTGGTCATATAAATCTATAAGTTCTTTTACGTCGTTGTTAAAAGAGATATTGATTGAAACTATCAGATTTTCTTTTTTTTACTATATCAAAAGACTCGTCTAATAAAATAATAATATTTTTTTATATTAATTTTATTTTCAAAAATGAAATATTTTATATTAATTTTTAAATTATTTTATGACACTATAAAACTTATAAGTTAAAATTAAATATTAATATTAAATTTGGAGGGATCTTTCGAGGACACCGTAAATTAATATTAACTCAAAGTTTGTGATGAGGTTTGGCACTTGCAGCTACCCTAAGTCTGACTGTATTATTGCTTCGCCGGTGGAATTTATCAGCATTCTTGATCATTAGCTGCCGATGCTGAGCCATTATTGAAACTCGACCTCATATGGTTCATCGGTCTTCCTTTCTCGGTTCTCAAATTCTGTACTCACTCCTCATATGGAACTAGTCCCTCTTTTTTTCTTTTGCTTCATTTTAAATTATAGTTCATTTTTTAATTATTAATTTAGTGACTAATTATTAAAAATAACATATATTTATATATAGATATTATCACATGTAATTAATTCACATTTTATATACTTTAAAGTTGTACATAAGAATATTTTAGAAAATTAATAATAAAAGTTAATGATATTAATTTGAAAAAATCTACATATTTTAATTTACCTAAATAAAACTGGACTGTCTTTTAGGACAGGGAGTAGTAAATTGAGAAAACTGTCCATCATATTGGGCAAGAAAAGAGGACATATTATTAGTAATTTTTGCATGAATTTAGTGTACGTGTTTATTTATACACTAAATCAATTAATTAATAAATATTTATTAATTTTAAATAATAAAATATATTTTAATTATTTAATATTAAAATATAAATATTTATACATTAATTGTGGTGAAACTAGTAATCATAGCTGGAATCAAATCTTTACAATACAATCCAATTAATTGCTGCAGTATGAACTTGGGAGCATTGAAGAATTTATATATGATACAGTAATAAAATATATATGAAAGATTCTTACTTAGGTTTGGTGTGTACACAATAATTAATAGAAAAACAATACATATATATGAGTGTTTTATATTTTAATATTAGATATTTACACATGCTTCATTATTTAAAACTAATGAATATGTGTCAATAATTTATCGATTTAGTGCTATAGATACCGACGTACACTGACCTAAACAAGAATTTTCTATATATAAAAAGGTATACCTTGTGCACTACATTTAGTAACCTACTCAGACCAAGAATTCTTCTCTAATTGAAGTGTGATTTCTTCCTAAGTCTGAGAAAAACCAACTACACAGTAAAGAATCCACTAATACACTTTGATACCTAGAATCCCAAATACAAATAACAAATGAAGAGTAATGGATTTTGTGAATTTCTTTTGGTACCATTTTTTGGTGGATATTTTAAGGTTTTTTTATTTTTAATAATAATCAAGAAACTGGGGCTAAGCCCCAAACTTAAGGAACTGCCAAACGGGGGGTGAGCAACAGTACCCATATGGATATTTTAAGATTTTACATTTCATACAAAACTGGTTTAGATGTTTTAAAAAGAAATCTACATGTGGTGGAAGACACTCCTAATGTATGCTTGTCTCGTCAAGAGTGGTTTGAATTTTGCCAATACTCATTCCCCCACATCACAACTTGTCTTGTAATGTTTTCCCTCCTCTCAAGAAGTTGTTGAAGGGCAGCAGGATCATAAGGAGGAGGCATAGCGCATGGCAGTGTACTGCTAGGCGACATTACCATGGACTCCTTCATAAACTTTCGTACTAAACCATTCTCAGAGCATGCCAATGATTCTGCACATACCTCAGCTCCTCCTTTTGGTATTTCTGGTTTGAATTTCAACAGTTTTGCGTACTCTTTTAACAAATGAAACATATATCCATATATGTATTCCATCTTCAGATTTTCCTGAATGAACCTGCTTCCTCCCTTCCCAATAGCCTCTGCCTATTTTTAATTGGATCCAACAAGTGAATTTAAATTTAGAGTCACTCTGGCCATATAGTGAATAAGAAATAATAATCGTGACAACATTTAGGGCTTAGTCCTTGTAAAATAGTTTGTAATATATACCTTATCAGTGTGGTTATTGCCCCATTCCACAGCAAACTCGATATCTTTGCACTTATTTTTGGCCCTAATAGGCCAATAGTGCTGGATTGGTACCATGCTTCTCATGAAGAAATCATAATAAGCAGGGTTTACCACCAAGGTCATGGAATCACATGCTAGTATATATTTGTCACTCACTGACCATGCCCGCCCTTCTATATAAATTTTGTATCTTCAGAACCAAGAATTCAAAATATTGTCAGCAGGAAACAGTATATACTTCAAAAATCTGAAACATAAAAATCGATAATTAAAACATATATACCTGTGGGTGCATTGGTCTTCTAATTTTGAATGCTTGTATTTTTGCCGTATTTCTTTACCCCAGTCCTGAAGTGTAGACATGGATAGATATAATGGAGTTTAAACATAAAATTAAGTCATGTTTATAGAGTTTAGAGTAAAGACAAAGAGAAGGCAAAGAGAGAACTAGCCTGTGCATAGAGACGAGCATTCCAGTCATGTTTATCAGAGACATTGCAGGTCATAAGGTCTCCTCTATTTGCTGAAACGTATGGGTTCCCTTTCCAGTATGCATAGGGTACCCTATCTTTCCATTTCTTCCTCTTGCTGCCTTTTGTTATTCCTTTCAGCATGCTTTTCCATGGTTTTATATTCACCTCAGCCCTACCACAAGCAAATTATCCCCCCTTTTTTTTAGTTAAAGGATAATGGCTATGATTATAGGATGTAGAAATTAAAAAATTAGAGCGAAAGTTTGGACTTTTCAATTAAATAACTTGTTTTGGGAACAAGGGAATTGTCCAAAATGAAACATAATATTACGAATTTAAATCTTAAAAATCGATCTGTTTCCTTTTTGATATTTCTGAAGAAATATTTGTCAACTACCTTTGGTCAATTACGCCTTAATGGTTAGGTGGATTAGTGTAGTTATAAGATTTGCAATACATTTAATACTTTAATGCAAACATAGAAATATTCAAATCAGGTGACTGATATACAAGGATAAAAAAAAACCAGGAGGTTTGTTTATTTATATTAATTATCTAAACGAGCTGCCATTTTAATAAGTCTTTGAAAAAGAAAGAATAGCATTAAAAAGTTGGGAAAAGAAAAAAAGGCATTACCAACCCCAAAAGGACCAATCGGGAAAAATGATGGCAAATGCTGAACTCTGTCCTGAGTACTGAAACAGTGAGGGAGGCAAAGTGGCATTGGGTCCTCGGTAGTCACCTTTTTGGATCTCAGGCATGTCACCACATTGAAACATCAGCTCTACGTCTGGTACCCTGCCAGGGTACAACCTTAAAAGCTGCAAAATACCCCATATTGTAAATATATCTCTTGTTTGAAAAGAATAATGATATCTCTCCACATATGCCTTTCCATTGACAATTACTAATCTGAAAGTTGCGAATTTTTTAGCACTTTCCAGGGTATCCCTTGAGATCCCGGTACTGTTCCATGGCCGTAGATCTTCGTGGATCCAGCGGAAGTAGTCTGGACATGCAGAACCTGATGAATTATTTGCTTGAAATGTCGCAGGATAATTGGCCTTGCATGTTATTGGCGTGTCTTTGTTGGAGCACTTGAGTGGGAACTCAGTTGGTCTTTTAGTGCCGCCGGTTAGAAAATTATCTCTGATAATAGACTGGTATTGGAAGCAAATAAGAGAGAGTCAAATCAATGTTGTGCTTTCCATATATTAAATAGCTTAACAAATTTAGGCCAATCAGATTGGATAATTGTGCAAATTATGGATAAGAGATGGAAAATTTAGACCCTGTAAAATCATAAAATACATCAGTGAGTTGCTTTCGTGTCAGTTTTTAGAAAGTTACATGCTACCAAATTATATACACAATAGAAAAAAAACTCTATGAAAGGTTTGTGTCAACTCCAAATTATTAGTGCCAAATTTCCATTGTACCACATTTTCCAAATTTGTCTGAAATAATTGATGATGTTTATGCAAATAGCTTGGAAAAAAGGGATTAATTAAGAATAAAATTAACTTATTTTTATCATTCGGATATTTTACATTTTTCTATTAAATAAGTGATATTAGTTTGAAAGAACTATAAAATTTAAAATAGAGGACATCATTTTCTTTCTTTATATGTAAGAGAGGCGAAAAGAAAAGGTATTCGAGGGGTGCAATACCTTAGAATAGTCAAACACTTCAAAAATAATAAAATAGAAAAAATAAAAGAGAGAGGGGAAAAAAGAATTGGCAAAGAATACGTGATGCAACTTCCAAGTGGAGTTATATGATGTATAGAATTCTAATTTGGTTAACATTCTTAAGCATAGAAAGATTACATTTTCAAAAAGAAAAAGAAAAAGAAATATAGAAAAGCATAGAAAGAATGAAATAAAAAATAATGCTAAGCTCCTTCTTCTAGCTTGGGTTGGAGTTTTGGATTGAGATTGTATATTCTTCCAACTATGGCCAAAACAAGATGATGAAATTAACAAGCAAATCAAACTCTTAAAGAGATTTAGGTTCAATTCTTTAAAGAATGAAAAAGAAAATAAACCCTGTGTACGAATTAGAGTAAGAATAACCAACAAAAAGGGATATATATATATATATGTGTGTGTGTAAAAGTAACTTACAACATCGATCCTGAAAAAGAAGACACCAAGAAGGAGCATGAGAAAGAAGAGGAAGACAGTAGCCGAAGCCCATCTCTTGACACCTCTGAAAGCAGTGTAAAAGTGAGTATATAAAAAGTGATCTCCTCCTCCATGCAAGTTATGAAACGTAGTTTCAACTTGTTTATTTGCCATGGAAACTGACGAAGAAAGGTGGGTTTTATTAGTTGCTTCTCCTTCTGTCTTTACATCAAAGACTGGATATGAATGGGATAGTGGTGGAGAAACACCACTATAATATTATTAATAATTACAGAGATAGGAAGGAAGGAAGAAAGAAAGAGAGAAGATAGTGTGTGTGTATTTGATGGTTGTGGGTTTGTGGAGATTCATGACTCTGGCATGTACTCATTATATATATATAAATAAACTTTGTCTGATAATTCTCTTTCGTCTCCTTTGTGATCAAACCCAACCAGCAAAGACTCAAAGTCAAGACTTACATTTCATGTACTAATCCTAATAAAAATCCTTCTCCAATCCTAAGAAAACACGTCTATCATAGAATAAAAGTCAGACTTGGATTTTTTTATTTAATTTTTGAGTTTTTCCAACTTCAGTTTCCATCCATATAAAAACTGAAATCAAATATTGAATTAATTATTAAATATTACATAAATTTGACGTCTCAATTGGGCAGTAATAAAAAACATTTGAGGTTTTATTTCTAACATCCTTTTTCAAAAAAAAAAAAAGTGTAAAAATACAATTTATTATATAATTAACTAAGATCATCAATAATGATAATACAATTGCATAAAGATAAGAATTAACAATGGAACTAATTAACCAACTCATAATTAGGTGTGATGGATATGGAAAAGAATCTAAAATAATATACTTGTTTAGGAAAATTCGTTCTATTATGTCAAATTTAATGCTTTATAAGGAATATCATTTATATATATGTTGTTTTTAGAGATTCAGATTACCAATAATTGATGAGATATTAGAACATAATTTATGATAAAATTAGCAAAACCCGTATTTTATTAGTCCAACTTATATATCTGATTTAGAAATTAATTGGAAAAGATTTTCTGATAAAGGAAGAAAGAGATTAATTTTCCAAAGAGTGAAGATCAGGAATTGATGCTGTTTTGATATCTCTCAATTTCCCATCCATCATTTTATTTTTTAAGTAGAACAAAAGAAGAGTATTAGTTAATTAAAGGGTTTAATTATTAGTGGTCACGTTAGGCTGGAAAGCTGACCAGGAATTCATACAGCATGAGCCACAAAGCCCTATACAAAACTGGTTTTTCTGTTAGATGAATATGTTAATTAAAAGTGGTTTCTTCCCACACCATTACCTTGTATGTTAATCTTTTCTTCCTTTTAAGCTTTAATAAGTGTGATACTGCCCCTGCATATGCCTGTTTATCTTTTCTTTGTAATCCTAGTTTTTGGGCTTCTTAAATTCCTGCAAAATTGTTAAAAAAATATTCTTTTATTTTTCTCTCAACTGTCTATTTATTATGCCCCTCTCACACTCTACGACGAGTGATAAAAGAAAGATGAATAAAGTTTAGCTATAAATATCTGTCTCTATTATAATAATCAAAATTTTACGAAATAATAATAAATTAGTGTACTGATTGATAGAGAATGATATACTAACTTAATAGGATTTCATTAGACATATATAAATTAGAAAACGGTATCCACTCAATTTATATTAAAATCTAAAAATATATAAATTACTTTAAATAAGCTCACTAATAAAATAGTTATTAATATAATTGTTATTAAATACGTAAACCCACATAATAGAGATTAAAAATCTTTTTATACTAATTATTATTTTACCCAAATATTTGCTTGGGCACTCTTTATACTTCAATACCAAACATAAAATTTCAGATTCTTTTACATTTTGCATCAGTAACATCACATTGCTCAATTTAACCATTCGAACATGAATTTGGTCTTATTGTAGGAATTGTAGCCATTATTTATTCATTTTAGATAAATTAGTGATGATATTTAACCAAGTCAAGTAATTGACCATTTCAATCAATAACTGAGTTGATAGTATTGTTGTTATATAAAATTAGTTCGAGTTGTTTGAATGGATATATCTTTTGCAATCAATTTCTAGAAAGAAAAATAAAAAAGTGTACCTCTCCAACACACTCAAGAAAGCAAAGAAAATTTGCAAAAGCTAATCTCTACATAATTAATAACTTTGTTTTCCTCACTCACCTCACCTGTGGGTACATTGTTTAAACTCTATAGCTTACTTTCTTGGCACCAGTCCTGATATGAAACCATTCATGATGCGTGAATGTCCATTGTTGACAATTAAGAACTTTATTTGGTTTTTAAAGAAAGGCCAATTGCTTGAACCTGTAAGCAAGTATATTCCAATTATTTTTCTCAGAAACATTGCACTTATTTGAGAAGTTCCTGTCTTCTTGGATCTACAAAAAGGATTGCCATTTCCAATAAGCATAGGGTACCCTCTCCTTCCATTTTGTTCTCCTGTTTCCTTCTCTTATGTCCTTCAGCACCTCTTTCCATGGCTTAAATATTCATCTCACTCAGCCCTGCCATACCCATTACAAACCACACTCCGTTTTGATATCCATTTCTCCTATTATTATTTTATAGTCTTTTTTTTTATTTTAATTACAATACATTAATTTTACATAATTTATATATATATATATATATATATATATATATATATATATATATATATATATATATTTTTTTTTTTTTTTTTTTTTTTTTTTTATATTCATAAACATAAATTTCCTTCTCTTTTTATTTTGTCTCTTATAAAAATCAAAAATCAGTTTGAACCTGGACTTTTATGCTACAAAATAAATGCTGCAATAAACTTGAACCTTGGGTTTTATGTCTAAGAATTTGTATTGTGATACTAATTTTATTAGGAGGGTTTATTAAAATACCATTATAACATTTATATTTAAATTTTAGATAATTAATTTATTAGTTTTATATAGTCTTCTGTTAAGTAAATGTATATATAACTTCAATTATTTATATAATTATATGAAATTAGTAAAATAACTAAGTAGATAGTTTTCCAGCAATTCATTGTTAAGGCATACAGGAACATATAAATCCAATCTGCATAGTCATCCTGAAACAAAAATATAAGAAAATAAGAGAAAACTCATTTACCTCACATTTTAGCTGGTCAATCTGCCCTGGCTTTTGTCTCAAAACTACAAAAACAATTGTAATTACTATATATGGTGTCATTGATTAGTTTTGCTTATTATTTATATTCTGCCAATACTGATTTTCCCACATCTCGACTTGCTTAATTGAATTAGCTTTTCTATCCAAGACTTTTTGAAGAGCCGGCGGATCATATGGAGGAGGCAGGGCGCATGGAGTTCTATCACTCGGCGATACCACCATAGACTCCGTCATAAACTTCCTATGAGTACCATTCATCGGACATGCCATTGTCTCTGAACAGATCTCCGCTGCCTCTGGCGGTACGGTCGGCTTGAATTTCAAGAGTTTGGCGTATTCATTTAGTACATGAAACATGTAATCGTATACATAATCCATCTTCACATCCTCATGCATGAATTTACTAGCTGCCTCCCCTATTGCCTGTGCCTGCATCATCAAAACGCGTGCTAGTACTGAAGTTCTATATACATATATATATATTCCGGTAAACTTGCTGAGTACTGCATGTACAAGAGTGGAAACTGTAGATTGTCTGTGCTCTGAGTTTGTGACTGAGAAAAGGAAAGCGTACCTTTAGGGTGTGATTGTTGCCCCAGTCGACGGCAAACTTAAGAGAAGTGCACTTGGAGTCGTCCTTAATAGGCCAGTAATGCTGCAACGGGACCATGCCTCTTACATAGAAGTCATAGAAACGAGGCCTGACGTACAAGGTCATGGCATCACATGCTAGTATGTATTTCTCGCTTACCGACCAAGCATATCCTTCTATATAGATCTTGTACCTGTAATTTCTTTTTCCTCTTATCGCTGCATTCTCTTCCAGAGTTAATTAATTAAAATGCAGGAAAGGGGATTAACGAATACAATACTTACCGGTGGGTGCATTGATCTTGCAGATTTGATTGTTTGTACCCCTGTTCATATTCCTGGAGCCAGTCCTGAGATAAGAAAAAAAAAAAAATCATACCATAAATTTGTATTTGGTCTGAGATTGGTGGACGATTAGAAATTATTTTGTTGAAACTTACATGTTACCTGAACATACAAACGAGTGTTCCATTCATTTTTGTCGGAGACATTGCACTTGAGAAGGTCTTGCCTGGTTTGGTCAACATAGGGGTTCCCTTTCCAATGAGCATAGGGTACTCTGTCTTTCCATTTTGTTCTGTTGTTACCTTCTTTTAGGTCCTCCAACAAATTGTTCCATGGCCTTATATTGATCTCAGCCCTACCACAGTAATGCCACAAAATGTCAAAACTGGAACATAAATGAGGGCGGCCATTTAACAGTTAGGCAGAGGCAGATACCCTAAATGGTTCAATCTAACACCTTCATTAACAAATTAGCTATCTAATAACTTTGAAATTTTTCATTGAGAAATTTAAGCCTATGCTACAGAAAGGGTCCTGCTTCTCAGTTTCAATTAAAACAAACTCTCTTATCTAGGGAAGGTTGACCTTGTTATATCTCTAAATGTCTTGGATTGTTTCTCGCTTTTCATAAACTTGTTTTATTATTTTAAATAAAACCCAAATTACAAATAAATGAAATAGATAAACAACTAAAATATAAGCTTTCGAGTTTAATTAATAAAAGAAAGAAAGAAAAAGAAGTAGAGTAATTACCAGCCCCAAAATGACCAATCCGGAAACACAATGTCCAAGCTTGTATCATCCGCACAGTATCTAAACAACGGTGGTGGGCCAGCAGTTGGGCCTGGAAAGTCCTCAGATCGAACGACTGGTCTATCATCACAGTCGAACATCAGCTCCAAATCAGGCACTTTACCAGGGTACAACCTTAGAAGCTGCAATATACCCCACAAAGTAATCATATCTCTGGTCTGTATTGACTGCCTATACTTCTCTACATACGCCCGTCCGTCCACGATCACAAGTCTAAAATGGGCCGTCCTTCGAGCCCGCTCGATCATATCCCGCGTGATTCCTGTCTCTCTCCATGGCCGTAGATCTTCATGGATCCATTTAAAGTATGATGGACAGATAACATTTGATTGACGGTCAGAATTTGTGGAGTTGTGTGTTTTCGGATAGTAGTCTGCTGGACAGGTCTGTGTTATATTTGGTGTAGCAGTGCATCGGAGAGGGAATTCTGCTTTCTCCTGTGGTGTTGGGCTTGCTTTTTGAAAGGAGGAAACCCTAAACACATACTGAAAAGAGAAAGTATCAATATCTAGAATAGGTTGAGTATTAGTGAAGAAGATAAGATGTTACGAATAAGCATACAGTTATTGCACCCGTCTCAGGAGCTATCATCAGTATCTACTTTAACATAAAAAGAAAGGAAAAAAAAAAGAAAAAGAAAAAGAAAACATGTATGTAGGCTGCGTACCATGTCAAGACAGGTGAAGAGAAGGAAGCCACCGACGAAGAAGAAGATAAAACAGAGGACCAAAGCATTGGTTCCTTGTACATTGTTTATGGAACTTGGCCATGGCCGTGTCGTCGTTGTGGAATGTCTGTGTTGAGATTTTCCATTCTTCTTCTTCATGATTATCTCTCTGTATCTTCTTTTACAGTTCAACTCAACTTTCTGATTGGTTGGTTTTTGGCTTGTCTAAAGAGTGTTAAGAGTTTTATTTACTTGCAAATTGTATATCTCAATTGAGTGGCATAGCTTAAGTTTCTTTTTCACTTAAAAAGAATAAGTGGGATTTGATTTCTTTTTTCCGTTTCACTCTGCAAGATATATAGGATTTGTTTTTATAATTGGGAATGGTGATTATTGAGAAAGTAAGTATTTAAATACAAAGGCACTACGGAAAAACACAAAGTAAATCTGCTTTTATGTCTTCTGCATTACTAACTATTCAGAACTTTTCTTTTAATAGTCATTAACTCTTAATAACTCGTTAGTTAATGAGGAGAGTGAACCCTTTTCTTTTAAATTTTTTTACAAGGTTTAGACTTGTAGCTAAGGTCTTTTCCGTCTTCAATAATCTCTCTCCATTTAACTTAACAAAGCAAAATAAACGAGAAGAAAGAGTCCTCACACCATACCTGTGCGGATAATGCATATTTAAGTAGAAGAGTGGTGTGGTTCGCGTTTCAGTCTAACGTTACAATTTACATGTGCCAAATTACCAAATGTGATTAATTCGTATTGTTCTATTCTTTTTTAAGTTTTGAGTAACTGAATATTTTACTTCATTCAATCCCAACCCCTCGATTCATCCGCCTTTCGGCCCTCTTATTAATAACAGAAGCCTATTTAGGTACACCCTCAATGAGACCCCCCACTTCCATAGACTAGGCCAACCCAATACTCGCTGCCTGTTATACCAACCCACTAGGGTCAGGCAGCTAACTGTTTTCCCTCTATTGGGCAGAACTTGAGCGTCACAAACGAGTGGTGCTTAATTTATATGACTGTTCCAATCAACTGTATAAAAGCCACTAAGATCTTGATAGTATGATTGGTCTGCCTAAAAGTGGCAGTATTTGCATAAGCCTTGTTGAAGGCACTTCAGTATCCAACTTCCAATTAAGCATCAACTTTATGAGTTTACTGCAATTTGTTATCTGTAAAAGCTACTCCCATTAAGTTCTTGCCTGACTACAAGAGTTGTATTAATAGATAAAGACATAATTTCTATAAAGCATCCATAACTTAAAGTAATTAGGCTGCTAAGTACAAGTCTAATTGTTAAGCAGCATGATCAAGGTATGTTGATAGCGCCCATGGTTGAATATCAAATACTACCTCAAGATGGAAAAGGCCTCCAAATCCATTGGTTTCAATGGCCAATTGTCAAAAGGCGGACTTCTCTTAAAAGTTTTTGAAGTCTGACTATATGCCTCGGCACTATTCTGCAAAGAAATTCACCACAATTAATCAGCAAGACTATTTTTGAAGCACAAATCAAGTGCCAAGTTTACAAGGCCCCCCTGCTTTGCACATGTTTAATATAGATAAGCTTGAAAGTTAAAGTTTCATATCTGGCATTTATACTCAAAAAAGATGCCATCCAAGAGCCTATCGTCAACCTATATCATTATATTGCATGTCGACTTTACTGAATCAAGAGCAACAACTGAATCTCTTTTATTCATTTTTCTAGTCAAGAGCAACAGCTAAATCTCTTTTATTCATTTTTCTAGTCATTGTTTAGCCTCAGAAAACAAAATTTATCATATGTTTTATGATAAATAGCAGCAATGTAAACCAGGAGGCCACAATATACAACCTGTTTTCTTAAAACAATTACGAGATTGAGATTGTCCCTGACTAATGTAATAAGATGAAACAGCTCCAAGCATGATTACGGTTCCACTTGTAACATTCAAATGTTAGCAACATCAAAATGGGAAAAACAAAAAGATTAAGGGATAAATATTTTAGCAAGACATAACCTTGAGTTCTCGATAAGAAATCTCCTTGTCTCTGTCTTCATGTTGCATATCCTCCCTTAGTATCAAGAACATCTCCAATACTTGCTTTCTGAAACCAAAGAGATACACTATTTCATGATGATAATGATATTTAAAAAAAAAAAAAAATTGCACATGCCACACATGAAATTTCTTGGAGCATATTTGTCAGCTTACTTGCACAGAAATGACCGAGTAGATGGAGAAAGTGCCCCTTTAGCAGAGGTGCCTTGTCTTCTACCTGTGGTCCCAAGAACAACTTCATGCAAGCCAGACTTATTCCAACATATGGAATACCTATGGATAAGCATACAGTCTGCTGTGACATACAAGCAATGATGATATCAGTTATGCAACTAGAATGGGATACTTGTTTACCCGCATGTTAAATTGGCTAAAGCAGTATCAGCATGCTGAAATTCCCTTGGTGGTACAGGAGCTGAACAAAAAAGTGGCTGCGAGCGGCATGAAAATGAAAAGGCAAATCATCAGATTCTGCTCACTTTCCATATTATTAAATTATGTACTTCACCGACCTTGTTTACTTGAAAGGGAGCAATCAATTTATTCGACAATGGTAAGATCCTGTCACATAAAGATAGTTGCAAGCAACTCTCCAGTTGAAAATGTTCAGAACTGTTAGGGGATTGTCCAACAGTAATTGAGGAAAGATAAATAGGTTGAAGAAGATAGGAAAGCAGAGCTCCTGAAAAATGAGGAATGGAAACTCTGTTATTTAACTAATACAATAAGGGTTCCTATTAAATTTACATTGTGTATTCAGTAGAGTAAAAAGGCATCCAAAATGCAGCACCATAACAAATTTCATCAAACATTCATATTTGCAGTCTTAACACAAGTAGAAGATCAGCACATGCCTTGCACATGATGATGGAGAATGTGCTAAAGTCAAAGCTGTCTCCACGTCATCGACATAACTATCCAGTTGCGTAAATAAGGGCATTTTGTTGCATCAACAAAAAATGAAAAACAAAGTAGATGGAACAGTTGTCTAAAAGCAGTACGTAATGAAGTTACTGAACTTAGTATGAAGTAATCACCCAAAACAATGAAATACAAATTAGGGTAACATTGACTGCAAAAAACGGACCTTGAACTCCAAGAACATTCCAACGAGCAATCTTGTCAGAGCAGCTAACCGACAATGTTGCATCACCGCGACCAGGCTTCCTCTGAACCGAGCCACCAATTTCGGAACCTTCAGCTTAAAATAAAGTAGCATTTAAAAGATTATTAATTGGGACTTGTAGTTATATAAATTTATAAATAAAACAAGAGAGCTAGAGAAGTAATGGAAAAAAGGAGGTGAAATACATTTAAGATCCTTGTGTACCATTGTTTCCTTCTGAATCCTCCAAAACCTCCATGGAGCTATTAAGCTTTCCCTGGGGCAATGTCCCAAAGGTGTTTCTCATATATAATAATGGTGAACTAACAGAAGCATCTCCACCTAAGAAAAACAAATATAAGAAAGACTGGAGTTGCAAGACATATATGGAAGATATAAACATTTGTTCGTTTATCTTTTGACAGAACAGAAGAGTGTAACAAAGAATTACATGGCAATTGCGATATGTACAAATGCAGTTGCCAACCAGCTCTCAACTTGAATTTTAATTGACTTGAACAATCTTGTTCTAAATCGAAAAGGCAGTTTCCGACATCATCACTTTGAAACTGTTCTCTTCCATGCTTATTGAAAGTATCAGTGAGGCGTCGAATCTCAGAATAGAAAAACCTAATATTGATTTCAATAAGAGATGCATAAACAATAATTGACAAGTATCAATGCAGTAAAAGATTTTCAAGTGCTCCTTTGCTGGATATTCGTTCAACCTCATTAAGGCTCTTCGAGCAATAATTTCAGCATGTGAATCATTAACAATGTCGCCTCGCGGGCTTAACTGCGAGCGTCCAAGGCATTTTGTACCCGTTCCTAACGAAATAACTTCTAATTCTGAAATGGGAGGAAAAGCAACCCAAATCGTGAGTATGAAAACCAAAGAGCAAAGAGATAATTAGGGTTTTAGAAAGAGGGATGGACCTTGAGAAGGAGAGGAAATGAGAAAAGAGGACAAAACAGTAACTTCGCGTCCCTGAGGCTTTCCTTTCTTTTGAAGAGAGTTGTATAAAGAAATCACCTTCTCTGATACTTTCTCTCCCCAACTACCTGATTCCATTTGGTTCTCTTCAGTTCAGTCTCACCTTCTCAGTTCCCACTTCACTTCACTGTTTCTCCGTCCTGAAACAATTTTTTTCCCTCCTCACCGTAGCCATATTATCTGTTTTCCTTTTACGTCGTAACGACGTCGCTTACGCGATTGCAACCGCATTTAAAACCAAACCCTGCGTCCTTTTTATTTTTTATTTTTTCTCTTTTAGATAAAAGCTCATTTCGCCCGCTGAACATTGGGCCAGAATCCAATTTAGCACAATTTCAACTCTATTATTCATTTTAATACCAAATTTGGGCCTATTAAACACTATTTTTTCACAATAAATGAGGTGAGCTGGATAATAATTACAAAAATTGCTTTCCATTATTATTATTATTATCTTACATACCATCACTTTCAGATTTGCAAAAAAATTACCTTATCCTCATAAAACACTGTCAACTGCATCAAATTGAATTACTTAATTGTCCATATCTTGCAAGATGTAAATCTTCGAGAATGACGCCGTCGGGACTATACTTTTTTGTCAATTTACCTTTGTGCGTTCACACCAGTGCAATAACTGCACCATATGGAGATGCTCTTCCATTCCTCAATTGCCCCTAAAACATCCTTCAAAACGATATTGTCCGAACTGTACATTTTTATAAATTAATAAAGTTAAATTCATACACCATCAGTTGCACAAATACTAATTTCTATTTTTCTTAGACGCAATGAAAACACAAAAATGTGATCACTGAAACTTCTAACTGACTTTTATAATAGAAACAGAAGCTGATAATAACACATATGATAATTGTTTTTAATTTAATTTTTTTTCCTTTACACACTCTTTATTCAATCTAATTGAATTCGAGATGTCAAAACGTGTTCGCGAGTTGTATTTGCGTCGGATTGATCTATTCAATTAACACTATTATAGTCAACACGAACGCGACGTGATCCATTTAGTAATCGAGTCAATTTATCTCAATCCTAATAGAACACAAATTTTTAATAAATGATTCGAACACGATACGTATAACACGTTTATTTAAATGGGTCGTGTATGGGTTATAAACCTGACACAAACCGCTTAACATGTTATATAAATGGCATGAGATTTAATATTTTAACATCTAAAAGAATTATATTTTTT